>NC_090172.1:51331809-51391809 GCF_024679245.1 Pseudorasbora parva
ATACAGGAATGTCGCGTAAACGAGTTGACACGTTAAAGGTAGATATGATTGGGTTGTGTCAGTGCTCCCTTGCTTTTGTTTGGTCGGACATAAGGAGGGCAGTGCAGTTGAAAATAGGCTATAACCTACATTCCTTATATATCATACATGCAAATGACTGCACATGTTACAATAACATAACGCGAGACTATACAGCCGCATGCACACATTTACTTCAAGATGATGATGATGATGATTACCTTGTCTGCCGACAATTTCGGCAACATGCTCGGAGCTGGGAACGGGAACGCATTCGGTCATGTTAACGCTCTTTTTCCTGGGCTCGTTGTCATACAGAGAATTCTCGTCATTATCCAGTCCGAGCAGGGAGAGCTGGTCCAGGGCGATCTGTAGAGCTCTTTGGTCATCCAGGGCGTCCCCCTGCCCGCCGCTGCCGCTCCGCTCCATGTCGGCGAACAGCGAACTAGGCATCTTGGATAGGACTGGAAACAAAGAGGGAAAACTTACAGGAGGAGGGTGGGAGTGAGCTGGGAACGGCTGGTTTAAAAAGCTCCACGGGTGCGAATTCAATGCGCGTCCTTTTTCCTTGTGTCCAAATAATAGTCATAAAAATCAGTGCAATCCCGACGTGTGGAATAAGCGTTATTCCCAGAGACTGGAATGCCGGCGGTGGCAATATTCCCCTTCGAGTGCGCACCCCTCCCTTGCAGCTCGTTTCTGTTCGCTGTCTGACTCGCTGCAGCCAGACGCGGCACTACCGGAGAATATGTGCGCATGACGTCACCCCGGACGGACGGGGCAGGGACGGTGCGGCGCTGGGTTGGGATTTGCATACGCTGCGCTGATTGGACGGAGTCTGGATGGAAGAGAGGGGGGGTGACCGAGTTCAGCCACAGCTCGTCGCGGCCCGCCCTTTTCTTTTGTGGTCTTATTAAAAAGCAACATAACACATTTTATGTGAATTACAGTTATTGTTTAACTTTCTCGTTTTTATAATACTTCACCCAACGGTGTGGTTTAATTGTACATTAATAAAGAGCTGTTGGTTTACCTAACTTTAGCCTATACCTATGCTGAGGTGCAGAGCATCACCATTGTCTTCTGCGAGGTCTTTGTGGGTTATGGATTTACTTGCATTCAAGTGAAAATGCCAAAAATAAGTCTAATAATTGCACTTTAAGTAGATAGTGCTGAATCTGTTCAAATTCGGGCAGTATAACAGAAACACATTTAACACCCAGGTGGCCTATGTGTAAAATGTCAAAAGTTGTATACATAAAAAAATGAATCTTTATCATTAAAATGATATATGCCAATATTTTGTTCTACATGGATCTGTGTGGGTAACATCGTGTTGTCATCACATGGCCATGTTGCGCAATTGACTGGGTCACGTAGCCTATAACATCATCTTTACTTCCAGACAGTGCAGCTTATGAGACTTCACAAAGCATAAATCAGGCTAACGAAGCAATATCCATTGTCGTGACCTATCTGGGCTGATAGGTGTCATTAAAGCCAAATACACTGCAATTATTGGGAGGCAGGTAATGTAAACACAACCTTCTGTGTGCATCGTCATTATTAGGCAATCCCCAAATAATCATTTGTATTTTGGAGTAGCCTATATTAGTTGCTTTAGTTTACATCTAATTTAGATTCTTCAGAACAATCTATAATTTTATTTAGGTTTTTCTCCAAGTGACCTTAACATGTGCTTTAATTCAAGGACAACATGCCAGGACATGCACTCTCTTTGTCTACTGCTCTCTCTCTCTCTCTCTCTCTCTCTCTCTCTCGCTCTCTCTCTCTCTCTCTCTCTCTCTCTCTCTCTCTCTCTCTCTCTCTCTCTCTCTCTCTCTCTCTCTCTCTCTCTGAAATGTTTAGCATCCATTCACATTTCGCTTACAGCGCGCTTATAAAGTGTACCACCAGATTTGTATAATTGTATGCATTTATTCAAAACACACAAAGTCTCTGCCAAAATGACACCAGCTTCTCCTCCCTCCCTTCTCACAAGGGTTGTGATTGTGTTAAATCATCTAATTTCCTTGAGATGTCCTCATGTATACACCTCAGCCAGTAACATTTGGCCAAACAATATGAATATATAACATCTAAAATGTAGTTATGCTTCTTAAATAACAGTGGACCCTTTATTAGACTATTTTTTGTGGTGTCCTAATGCAAAACAAGCTTTATCATCATTTATTATTGTCATGTTAAAATGAGTCTGTATCCATACTCAAACAAACATGCATTTTCTTCACAATTTCAAATCAATTTATTCACAAGTGCATGCAGTAGATGCCTAATCAATATTTCACCCCATCCACAAATATTGGCATAGACGCATTTAATGGCCAGTTAGCTATTAACATTACTCTCAAGCACTCTGCCGTATGCCAGTATGTTAAAGAGCATGATGGAAGCGCTTATTGGTGATCTCCCAATGGATCCCAAAGCATCTACAGGCAAATACGCCTTTTGTGGCCCGAGCGGGAAGACGGGGTGGGGGCAGGGAAATCAGCTTCTTTTTGCACAAAGAAAATTTCAAACCAATTGAGGGGCATTGAAACGAGAAGCACTTTCTTTGTCACCTCACTCCTCAGGAACAATAGGTATGCTAATATTAACTGCCCCCAAACCTGAGAATGTGAGTCAGGGGCTTTTTTTGTTGTTAATATTCACCCCTTTTTTTCTCTCTCTCTTTTTTTTTTCTTTAGCACTAGCTGGCTCACAATCTCAGCTTAAAAACTGCATTGAGAAACATCTGGAGGTGGGAATTATGCTAAAGCCTCATGTATGGCTTTCTACGCTTTTTAGATTCAGAAGCTCAGAGTGAGTCACTTTGATTTGTGATTTGCATAGTTATAGACCTTACTCTATTGTATTGTGCATTTAAACACAGACAAAGCACTACAATATATAAGTGTATATATTTACATGTTGACTGCTTTTCAGTATTTACACACATGATCATGTTTCATATGTATTTAACACTGGACTGCACACTGGGATAAAGTTGACCATTCTGAAAGATATCACATTGCATGTCCAATGACGATCAATCCCACTTACAGACTGTGGAGAACAAAGGCTGAGGAGCAGCCTCTGTACGTGCTGGCTTCAATCCTCCTTACACACAGAGAGAGCCAGCGGTCGAAAGCCTCAGCCACAGAGTCTGTTTAAAATCCACTACTTCGCATGTCTTTCCAGATCCGTTTCAAAAGTGGGTATGATTGATGTCCTCTCTGCTGCCCAGATGGAGTGACAGACGGAAGATCATTGTCATGACACAACTTTTACTAGGACATCTTTTTCCTGTTAAACCTGTTTTATGACAACTTGCACATTTTACTGCATACTAAGAAATAGGAAAACTTATAATAAGCAATAGCTGTGATAGTTCCTTTCAATGTTTATGAAATGTTGTTTATCTAGACTGGATATGCTTTATGAGAACAGTTTGAAGGACAAAACATGTCACAGAATTATTTTTTTAATAATATTATTACATTTATAAATTATTTTGATCCATTTATTATAATAAAACATATGAATGTAATAATATTAATTAATTCATTCATTAATTTTCAGACAGGAAAGTTCTAAAAAAAATAAAAAAATGAAAAAACGAAAAGCTTTTGAAGTGCTACATGCAGCAGGAAGGGTATAAATCTTTTAAAAGTTCAGAAATAAAATCTATAAAATTACATAAAAAATAAGTTATGTCAATTAATGCAGAGCTAATTAAGTGTTCGGCCTCTGACAATAATCATACATTATTTCCTCCAGAGGATCTGCAGGAACCTCAGCATTGTCTCAAAGTGCACTCAGATTGGCCAATTTCTGCTATCAAAACTCATCCAATTCCTCCAAGACCAAATTATCTGAACTAAGCTATCCACAGTAGCATGTGTCTCCAAAGGAATCTTGGGAGAAACAACTGACGCAAAGTTGATTCTGCAAAAGAAAATACCACAAACTCCATTAGGTCACCTGAGCAATTGAAAGAGCAACCTCTGAGCAATAAAACATCCCTCTGGCTGTGCCGCTTTACACGCCTGGCGTATGATTTCCCAAGCGCACCAGTCAAAATATAACCTGCTTTCTTTCAGCTAAAGGCCTTGATAAATCAGGGTTTTCTGGTTTGCCGGTTGTCTGTTTCACTCAGTTCATTTAAGGTTCTTAGGTGATCTTAGGCCAGCACAAATAAGCAGAGAGCAAACGTCTAGAGGGGATTCGACATACATACTGTAGGTCACCCCTGCTTGTTTTTTCACATGTCCACCTTTGGCGGCATGAAGAGGCCACTTTAACGCTTGCGATATTTGCTGTTTTGCATTAGGAGTTAACCAGCTGCTTAGCCGCGATTACCCGGCTGCTCTTTAATGAGAGGAAGAGGGGCTTAGCTTGGCATGACCCAGACCTGTCTGAGTGCAGCACGGCCATGAGATAGCTAATAAGCCAACAGTCCCTGCCGTCTGGCTGGAAAAAATACAAAACAAAGACGGGTAGGGAGGGACGGCATGGACAGTAGAGAAATTAGAGGAGAAAGGTCATAGATGACAAACTCTGACATCATCCGTTTAGTTTTTTGTGTGTGCGTGTCTCCTGTATGCAAGCATTGCACTTGCATTTATTCTAATGCACTAATGCATTGTTTAAAGTGCTATGAAACCATGTGATATAATCAAGACTATACAAACCCCACCTCTCCCTCTCTCTCTCTCTTTGTCTGCACCGATGAGCGCATTGAACACAGACGCATGGCAGTGTTGCGTAATTGAAAATGCAGTTTGCAGTTCCACATCACTGCAGCTTACGACTGCAGTAAAACCTTCTCTTAACACAAGCCGTACCATACCGTTAGCATTCGTTTCCAGTAGTTCGTTCAAATGTGCATCAGTCTGATGTGTTACGTAGGTGAAAAGGTAAAGTAGGCCAGTGCTGCAGTGGTGCAGTGTGCGTGTTTGCATTGGCCCATCCCTTCGCAGACTGCTACCCGCACTGACACACTGAACTCGAGTGCCACTGATTCGCCTCCTCCCATTGGCTGCCTGCCAGACGCCCGGAGAAGAAGCATGCAGCAGAGCAGAGCGCAGCGGCAGGACAGCTGGGGCTGCTCCCCCACAATGCACCACTCCCACCCAGGCCCTCCTAATCCATTCTGCCTCTGCGCTCGGCCCCTCCCGCCTCCAGCACCGCCGCAGAACCCTTCGGATGCTGTACAACCCTCTGCGTCTAACTGTTCTCAGCCAGAACGAGGGAAGTCCGCGCCTATTGTGTTAAATAATAAACCATAAATCTCATGAATATTTAGCAGTCTGGATGCCAGACTCTTTATGTAAAAAATGACATTGTTCAACAAATACAGGGACAAATACAAACACATCAGCACACGGCAAGGTCGTAACCACTGATCTTTTAATATAAAGAATTTAAATAAAGGAATTAAAGGGATGTGAGGGAACAAACAATCAGAACAACAGCAGACAAGCTGGAATTTATTCATTGTTAAGTAATACATTTGATTTATTATCAAATAATATTTTATTTTATTTTGAAATATGCAATTAATCGTATACCTAATATGCCGAAAACAGCTTTGTTAATGTTTCTTGTCTCACCACATTCAGCTACATTGAATCACGTAAATGACGGTCTATATTTTCAATTCAAAATGGTGGAATTTGACAAAAAGTGGAGTAGTTTACGTCAATGGATATAAAAGGGTTAGTTCACCCAAAAATAAAAATTCTGTCATTATTTAGTCACCCTAATGTCGTTCAACACCCGTAAGACCTCCGTTCATCTTCTGAACACAAATGAAGATATTTTTGTTGAAATGCGATGGCTCAGAAAGGCCTTCATTGACACCAATGTCATTTCCTCTCTCAAGACCCATAAAGGCACTAAAGACGTCGTTACAAAGCCCATCTCACTACAGTGGCTCTACAATCATTTTAGGAAGCAACGAGAACAATGACAGACTTCACTAAAAAAAAACGAAATAACGACTTATAGTGATGGGTCGATTTCAAAACAAAGTTTCGAACGGTTATGGATCGGCGTATTGATTTTGGCGATCTGAAACTTTGTTTTGAAATCGGCCCATCACTATAAGTCATTATTTAGGGTTTTTTTTGCGCACAAAAACTGTTCTCGTCGCTTCATAAAATGATTGTAGAGGCACTGTAGTGAGATGGGCTTTGTAACGACGTCTTTAGTGCCTTTATGGGTCTTGAGAGAGGAAATGACATTGGTGTCAATGAAGGCCTTTCTGAGCCATCGCATTTCAACAAAAATATCTTCATTTGTGTTCCAAAGATGAACGGCTGTCTTATGGGTGTTGATTCCCTCAACAAAGACCCAATAGGATTTCTCCATAGGTTTGAATTATTGCAAAACATAAGCTCTGTGATCAATAAAAGTCACAAAATTTGAACCCTAAATACAATCGCCAGAAATAACCGTAGGCTATAAAGGAACTAAGCCAACTTCGCTTGACTTATATGTCACCAACACCGAATTTCCGACAACTCTTTCAGTCTGAAAGTGTGATTTAGAATAGTTTGCAAGAGCGTGCTGCGTGATTATAAGAGACTGTGAAAGCGGACTAGTGAGTAGATGAGTTTACCTGTTTGGCGTGATGTTTAATGTCCCTCACAATGTCTGTTGTCCCAATTAGCAACTTGCTAGCAAGCAATGTAAAAGCTTTAAACGGGTCATGAATTGAGAAATCAAATTTTACTTGAGCTTTTGTGATATGAGGTCATCATACTATTAGAATATCCTGCAAGTTTTAGAACTAAAAACTTAACTGTTAGTCCAAAAACAGCTTTTATTTAAACCAAGCCCAGCGAACAAGTCATTGTGGAATGTGCCTATCTATGACAGATGTAAAATGGTAAAAGAGCGCCCACAGGTGTGTTAGTGAGATGATGAGGAGAGAAGAGCGATACAGGATCACTGAACTAAAAATAACATTCCTTCCAAAGGATCCTAATTACCGACAATGTACATTTTTCACATTGAGCATTATTTATTTCCATTCGATGCATAGACTTTTATGTAATGGCCTTGACAGTTCTGCGACAACATGTAACTGTGTTCATTCTAATGCCTGATCTGTGACCAGTGATTTCTGATATTTTTGAAACAATAAAAAATGCAGTTCATGACCCCCTTTTTAAAAAAAAATCACAAATGGGCTATTACTGGTGTGTTTTATGTTGTAGAATAAATGTAAAAGTATTTTGAGCTTGTGTTCACCACGGATCTTAATTTAGGCTTATAACCAAAATCCCATAAAAAACTTTAGGATGATGGATCCGGAAGTGCTAAATTGCTAACTCGTTTCCCGGTTTTGGTCTACAAATATGCATCATCCCTGTAGCACTCTATTGACAAATAGATGAACTAATAATGAAACATACAGCTTCTATAATTATATCCAACTTAACCTGGATACATACAAATATATAAATCTCAACTGCTTGTTTGTGATATTGTCAAAATATGAACCACATTATGGGACAGCAATATATTAAAAGTTGGATATATATAGTATTTTATACCTGCATGTAAACATGTAAAGCAATGTAATAAAGCAAATATTGGCTGTACGATTGTTTATATCGTTGCAAAAACTACAGTTCTTTATATAAAGGATATACTGTATATTATATCCAACTTGATCCGCATCCACACATTATAATCTTATAGGGCAAAATATTCTATATAGCATATCTCAACTACTTGATTGATTGATTTGAATTGTTAAAGAATGTAAAATATATCATCGTTCAGCTCTGATCTGCTAAATGCAACTATGTGGCATGAAGATATTAAAACAGGATAAACATTACCATTCTGGTATTCTTTATATTCTGCTTTGAAACAACATGTATTTTGAAAAGAGCTTTACAAATAATTGGACTGACTGCTGAGGCAAACTAGGCTACAAATTTAAATGTTAAAATATTTTGTCATCCTAACATTATCAAGAATATCAAATATTGAGGAGCAATGTGATGATTTGATTATTAGGGACCCTGGTAGACAGAAATGACGAATGGGGAGGTCCAGTGTTCATGCCCAGCGGTGCGCTGGTTAATTGCGCTACTAATGAGCAAATAGAAGCTGTGCAGCTTTTGCAGGGAGGTCATCGGGTAAAGATGCTCACCGTGCCAACTTCCAGTGCCCAGGATGGGATCGCTGACAAAAGGCATCCACTCAACCCTAAACAACAGAAGAAACAAGGTGTTTCAGACAGCTCTGCCTCACAAAAACAAAGAAAACAGGCCCACTACTACAGCCCCGAGGAATCACTTTAAATGAAGCAGGAAGAAGGAAGCGATGCAACAATCACCATCACTCACTGTGAGGCTGTAGGGGACAAACGGGACTCGAATCATTCACAGACAAACACGCCGCATTAGATAGACTTCTTGCTAACACGTTGAGTCTTAGAGTGAAGGGGTACGTTTATAGTTTTTGCCTTGATGCATGTGATAAAAAGCATAAAAAATGACCCCGATACATTTGGGATGTGGGAAAAATCATGGTAGCCTGCCAAATATCGGAAACAGTAATGTGAGTCAGTAGGGCAAAGTTCATCGCTCATCCTGCTAGCTTTGTTTGGGAGTGTCAGCTTTCCTTTAGAGCGTAATATACAAATCAAGTGGGATCTCAAAAGCAGCTTTTCCCAGACTACTTTTTAAAGAGAGACTACTTATTTGTAACCACAGCCTAAAGGCGGGTTTGCCTTTCTTTGAGAAGGCTCACTCGCTGTAAGGCATGTTCTTCTCGCTTCTTTCCATTAATCAAGCAAGTTTATAAATAAATACCATGTTGTATATGCTCTTTTTTTCAATCAGCATGGAATTGGGTCAACCGCACACATTAACCAGTTTCATTCTTCCTCAGCTTCTGCATATTTCCTTCTCTCTCTCTCTCTCTCTCTCACAGTCCAGATGCACTGTTTAGCAGCAGCTGGATTCAGTTGAGAAGTAAAGAAATCGTGCGCTTACACAAGGTAGACATGAAGTTTTGTTTTTGAAAAACGGTTTTTAGGGAGTGTCTTGATTTGAGAAGAGCTGGGAAATGTGTATTGAGTTTCCACCCCTTAACGTAGGATTTTTGTGGATTTTAAACTTTTAGCTTTGTGGCCAAATCTATATGCTAATATACTCACAATTATTTATTTATTTATTTAACATTTTTAGCCATACTGTCTTTGGGGAAATGAACCAAAAAATAGTATACTGATACTCACAGAGATACTCATACTCTAACAGATTTTTTCCCATTAAATACTCTTTAGAAAAAGGAAAAATACATTACAAGTTTGACACTGTTAATGGTCTTTAAACATCTACAACATACAGCACAAGCAGTGTAGCCTGATTCACAAACTAATGACTAAATCTTGGAAATCAGACAAAATTAGTCATCAAGTCAAGGCCCCCCATTTTCCAAGTATTTCTGTGACAGCTGCTTTCAACCTTTATTTACAGAAACTATATATGTGAATATATGAAAATAATTACATTAAAAAAATAATTTAAAAAGAGTTCACACTCTTTATGACCAATTATTGTTCTCACAAAAAGCCATTTCTACTTGATAAAATATGTTAGCATGTGACATACAACTAGAAATATATATATATATATATATATATATATAATATATATATATATATATATATATATATATATATATATATATATATATATATATATATATATATATATATATATATATATATATATATATATATATATATATATATATATATATATATATATATATATATATATATATATATATATATATATATATATATATATATATATATATATATATATACATATATTCATTATTCATTATAGAAACGTTGATAACTTTCTAAGATTTAGTTAATTTCCAATACTTTTTTTTCAGGTAAAGAAACGTTTCTTAAAAGTTTCTTTTAAGTATGGTTTTCAGATGTTTTAAAATATATCACTGTGAGTTGCTTTCAGTTAAAACAGCTCAATTTAAGTCTGGGACTGTTTTAAGCCTTATGTGTGAACTGGGGGATAGTGTTTTAACTGTAAAATGTTGCTTTTGTCATGATAAACTCAAAGTGAAATAAGCCTTCTTCAATGAATTTTGGCTTGTGAGACTTGCTACTTCAACTTTTTTAAAAATCAAACATTAAAAGATGTAACTATCTTAGATAAGAAATATAATTAATGCAGTCATTAAGGTGTGGGAATTGGAACAAGAATTGTTACACTATGTACGATTCCAGTGCCTAGTCTTAAGATGGTAGAGACGAACAGGAATCAGATTTGAATTCCATTGACTTCCAGCTGCATTGATTGCTGCTTGGAAGGCGGCCAGGCCCGAGGCAGCGGCAGTAACAGCAGTAAAGCGCGACTGCCCCTCTCTCTCTCTCTCTCTCTCTCTCTCTCTCCTCTCTCTCTCTCTCTCTCTCTCTCTCTCTCATCTCTCTCTCTCTCTCTCTCTCTCTCTCTCTCTCTCTCTCTCTCTCTCTCTCTCTCTCTCTCTCTCTCTCTCTCTCTCTCTCTCTCTCTCTCTCTCTCTCTCTCTCTCAGGAGCCCCTGCATCGAGGAAGAACTCTCTCTGAATGCAAGCCCTGTTCTCAACTTGTGGTCATTCCTCTAGAGCTCTGCTATCTGATCACAAACTGAGTAACTGGCTCCCATACAACCTAAATCAAATCCAAAGGAACCTCTGGCTGATGCCGAAGAGACATCTTTTGTTTCGTCAATTCAACAAAAGCAAAATTCGTTACCCCAACAAACAAGCACATTTATATCCCTACCGCTGATCTGAACACGAAATCATTGACACACATTGCAGAAATGGCATGCTAACCGGCCTTGTGAAGGTTTGCATAGTAGGATGTCTTTGCTGTTATGTGTGCAGTGAACATGCAGGATGCAGTACTCACAGACACCAGAGGGGGGAGATGGACAAAGACATGTGCAGTTCAGCAGTGGTGTGCAGATTCGCTCAGTCTGTGTTCAGCATCATTGAAGATCCAGGAGAAACTTCTCACAGATGAGCCGCTACATCCACAGTCTTGATGCGTCAGTCATCGCAGTCATTTTCCAGAGCACCGTCTAAAAGCAGAGGACGGAATGGCAGGATTTAATCAAAATTCACTCAATCACTATGCAATCTAAACAGCATAGTGGCAACTTGTGCAGCAAATCAGCACATTATTAGAATGATTTCTGAAGGATCATGTGACTGAAGACTGAAGTAAAGATGCTGAAAATTCAGCTTTACATCACAGGAATAAATTACATTTTAAAATATATTTTACAATTTACAATTTAACAATATACTTATTATAACACATTAATAGTGTATTTTAAAATGTTTCATTAATTTGATTATTATTGTAACTTTCACTTGGCTTTTTGTAAGGATCATTCATACTGTAAATAAATATAATGCAAAACTATTAACCACTGGCTCTATTTACCCTCAAAATGACCACTTTTGCACTATAAACTTGACAAAATCATCATTAAGAAATATACTTTTTGCCATGAAATTTAAAATGTCACTTACCAAAATGTTAACTAAAAAAACTTGTATTGTATTTTTATTTCTCTTTAAGTGTTTGATTGCTGCAGAGTTGTGTGGTTGTCAGCAGTATACCTTTAGTCTAATAATAAACCGGGCCTATTCAATGAATAAAGCCAGAGAACTGACTGAGCCTGAAATACTTCACTCTGACCAGCCTCCCTCTGCCCGTGGAGTCGTGGGTCATTCAGTCTGGCAAATGTTCTGTAGTTATTCGTCATTTTAAGAATTCAGCTGATGGACTGAGAGGTCGGGTGGGTGGTGAACAAAACTCATATTACATTATGAGTCATTTTATAACTTGATATCTTTACATGTCACTAAATGGAGATTTGCCAAGAATTCAATAAAACATGGTTTTAGTCCCACTACTTCTATTTATTTACTTTTATTTATTTATTATTATTATTAGGGGCCAAGCACCGAAGGTGTGGAGGCACCTATTGAAACCGTTCTTGCACTTTTTTCATCCGCCATGGAGGTCTATGGCAGCCCATAGAACCGTTTGCGGAAAAGTTGTAACGATTTGACATTCTGATAGAGGGCAGTCCCAACATTAAATACACCAATTTTGGTGTCTCCAAATCCTCTTTCCAAAGTTGCACTCATGTTTATGCTAACATCTTTTGAACCTTAAGGCTAGAAACAAAATATTTTTTCCTCAGATTTCTGAGCTCCTGCCAATCCGAAAGACGTAATTTGCGTCATTATATATTTCCCGCCATTTTGAATTTCCCAACAAACCTACTTTTGCAAACTCGTCCTAGACGAGTTGAACCAGAGTTGAAATTGAGCCAGATCATCTTCTGCCGGTGCTGACAAAAAGTTATGGAATTCAACTTGATTCATCAAATCGTTACCGATAAACGCACAAACAAATTTTACGTAGCGCTTGCGAAAACAGACGTAAGGCGGTGTTTTTTTCGCAACAAGCATGTCTTGAGGCAATGTGCTGCGTTTCACCGCAGCGCCACCTACTGCTTTTTTTTGCTGAACCGTTTGTCCAAAAATCATACAATTTGTCTCATTAGATTCAGGGCGTCATGCCGAGTCAACTGATATCCAATTTTACCATGTCGGCCATTTTGGATGTCGGCCATTTTGAATTATGTGCTAAAATGCTGTATTCTATGAACGCATGAACGGATTGTTACGAAACTTGGTTATGGGTCATCACCACGATGCCCTGAAGTAGCCTAAGAAGTTTCGAAACGGCGCCATCTAGTGGAGAATTTTTTTCTTCAAACGCTTATAACTTTGGGTGTGGTTGAAATTTTTTGATGGGAGTAACTTTTTTAAAAGGGGTAGTAAAATCCAATCAAAGTCAGGTGTCAGTCATTTTTTACGTGTTTTTTCATATAAATGTCTATAACTCCAAAACAAAATGAGATATGTTCACCAAACTTGACACACATATGCATGTGCTCACTACAAGAACACATAAAAAAAATGGTGGGATTGTGCCTTTTGGTGGCGCTATAATAAAACAAAACATAAAATTCCTATTTACTTCAATGCAGTATTATGGTTTAAAATGCTAATGCTATAATTTACGAATTCATTAGCGTATCATTAAAAAACTCGGTATGTGTCTTCCGCTCTATGTCCCGAAGGTACTCAAAAAGTTTCGGGGCAGTGCCACCTTGTGGTCAAAAGTTGTAATAAAATGTACAGAAATGCGAATAACTTTTTATTAAATTAGCCTATTGTAATGAAACTGGTCACAATACATTCAATCGCTCATGCCAAGAACATGGATACCAATTTTGCCATATTTTGTAAACCTATCTTTCCTCTACTTTTTCAAACACATCCGAGACTTATCCGATTTGCACCAAAATTGAACCGTATCGTCTTCAGACCATACCGACAAATAGTTATGAAATGTTGATAGACTAAAAAATTTTCATATACCACTGCAACAGAGTTGAGCCATGATGCAAAAATTACTCTTGATGCTGTATCGCTGCAATGCTTTGACATATTGACACCAAACTTTGCATGTGTCATTGTCTCCTCAATCTGACTACACCACATCAGTTTCGTAACAGTGCCACCTATTGGTCGAAAGTGATAAACCATTAAATCATTATTATTGACTGTATTTAAAATTGTAGTGCTATTTTGCCTCAACTTAATAAGTCTTTAATGGCTCATTGTTGCAGTTGGTTTGACACTTCCAGCCCTGCTGGCATGTCTTGTCTTCTTCTTTGTGCCTGGCCCTGATAATGGCTGCTTGCAGCTATATTTATTATTATTATTATTATTATTATTATTATTATTATTATTATTATTATTATTATTATTATTATTACAATATACACTACCATTCAAAAGCTTGAGGCTAGTAATATTTTTTCTTGTGAAATATAGTAAAAACAGTAATATTGTGAAATAGCATTACAATTTAAAATGTTTACAAAGTCAAAGTGTTTTCTATTGTAATATATTTTAAAATGTAATTTATTCCTGGGATATGAAGCGGAATTTCCAGCATCATTACTCCAGACTTTAGTGTCACATGATCCTTCAGAAATCATTCTGAAATGCTGATTTTCTGCTCAAGAAACATTTATTGTTATTATCAAGGTTGAGAGCAGCTACGTATTATTCTTTGATGAATAGAAAGTTCAAAAGAATAGCATTAATTTGAAAGAGAAATCTAACATCATAAATGCCTGTGATTTTTTTTAATCTATTTAATGCATCCTTGCTGAATAAAATATATATTTTGTCCTTTCCAAAACTGACCACAAACTAGAATGATATATGATATGATTGATAGTGCAATGATACAAATCAAATACTATTTTTTTTTTTTTTACTAATTTACTATGCCAGCTAACTTTGACAGCTCTTGCTCTAACACTGAGTCATTATGAATCTGCACATTTTGGAACAACAATGCATTAAATCACATTTGCACTTTTAACCTGTACAGGACATTTCAGGTTATGGTGAAAATTAGACATCATATAATTCCAGGGAGAAACTCTCATGTTGTTCTACTGACGAGAAACATGCACATTCTCTCAGGAGTGTATGCAATACAATGTGTGTGGCCGTTTCTAAATCAATGTGTCCGCTTCCAGGCCCAGACTTTGAAGTGGTACTCATGATGAATCAGGCATTGGAACAAATTATGTTGTGAATCCGACAGGAAACAAATGTTTGAGGGTCACAGTTCTGCACTAACCTCCTCTGCCATTATGAAGTATCATCATTACTGTTCCTAGCAATGAAAAAACATGCAGTAGTTAGATAAAGGCCATGTTAACGCTTCACTGGACTGTAGTAAAATTGACTGATATATTCCAAGCAATAGCAAACTGTCTGAAGTTGTTCAGTTGGTCAAAACAAAGGTACTGACCTGGACAAAGTAGGACAGTTATTCCGTATCATGTCTTATTTTGTATATATGTCATTTTGATTAATCATACTAGAGCACAGAAAACATCTAAATTATGTGGTCCCTATGTTGTGTTTTTTTATTTATTTTTTTATAAAATGTACTGTGTGTTCACTCACGGCTACTATGAGACACTTGTTGCACACTGCAGTAAGCTAGATTGATATTAGGCATAGTAAAACATGGTGTACATTGAATAAAGAAAATGAGATTTAAACAATAATACTAACTAAAAAGACTGTAACTTACTGTATTGTATTGTATCTAACTGTATTGAGCTGTATAACAATGGTTAGTTTTCTGTCGATGAATGTATCCCAAAAGTTACCTGTTTAATAAAAGACACAATACATTAAAGCATCTTTGGTGAGATGAGCCAAACTTTCATAGCAACTATGAAAGTATAAAAAAATGCTTAGACAACATGCACAAAAACCCTGTTGCACGTGACGACACATTGATGTCATAACACACGAACCGATTGGTTTCTGTGTGAAACAGTAAAAAAAAAAAATATTATTTATTTTTTTACCTCATATCCAGACAAATCTCATCTAAGTATTCCCATCCGTCATTACTTCCGCCGGAGAATGTCAAACTGGTGTGATCATGGATATAGATTCCTCATTAGTGCCTGCGCGGATCGGTCGAAAGCATCTGCATAATATATATCTATGATCGTGGCAGTTTGACCTTACTAGACAGAAGTAATGACGTATGGGGACACTAGATGAGATTCGTCTGGATATGAGGTAAAAAAATAACATAAATACTGTTCTCACAGAAACCGATCGGTTCGTGTCTTAAGACATCAATGTGTTGTCAGGAGCAGCAGGGTTTTTGTGCATGTTGTCTAGGCATGTTTTTTTTTTTTTTTTTTACTTTCATAGAGTTGTTACCCATTCACATGCATTATAACTGGCAGACTGCAATGGTTGGAGTTAAAAATCTTCATTTGTGTTCTGCTAACAAAACAAATAAGATCGTGGATGCACTGGGGATTAAGCAGATAAACATCACATTTTCATTTTTGGGTGAACTATCCCTTTAAGAATGCAAGGTCTTGATGTGACAACAACAGGGCTGTACCCACCACTGAGGTCCGAGGTGTAATAAAGGTTGTGAAATATAATATAAACTCTACTTTGGTGCCTCAAGGATATTACAGCTAGATGCTCGACAGTGTCATCTGAGCCACCTCAGCAGTCTTGTCAATGTCAAAATGTTTGAGAAGTAGGCGGCTTTATATTCACAGAAGCTGCGCAGTGCGACGCTTACGCACAGTCATAAAGTGTGAGATAGGATGCAAGTCACTAAACATTTACGATTTGACAGCTGTTTTGCGAACTTTTGTTTTAATTTCGGCAATTTGAATTGAAAATATATAATTTACGCCACTCATGAAATTTGTAACTGTCAATGTGAGGAGACACGAAACATTGACAAAGCCGTTTTAATCACATTAGGCATAAGATTAAAGGCACAATATGTAAGATTTTTAGATTCAGAAATCCAAAAACCACTAGAGCAATGTTATATTTTGTTTAATTATGTACTTACATTATCCCAAATGTTCCCAAGATATCCAGATAAGTAAGCTATGTTAACCAGGACACGGAATGTGCGTCACCTATCAATGACATTCGTGCATTGCCCTCGTTTTCTTAGTTTCCAGCAACTGTTTGGATACATTCATCGACAGAAAGCAAATCATTGTTATATATCTCAACACAGTTAATCTTATTGTTTTAAGCTCGTTTTCTTGATTTACCACAAGTGTCATCTTTTACCATGACTAATATCGATCTAGCTTACTACATTATCTCATAGTAGTCATGAGCAAATGCACTGAGAAGCATTATAACATAACATTCAACACACTTATATAATGTTTCTAATCTGATAAAACAGCTCTGAGTTACCCCACATACACATGACCAGAAGAGGCGGGAGTGGATAAATAAAAGCTCAGTGAAATCATCAAACTATGCCTTTGTTTTGAATAAGTGACCTAGCGGCGAAAAATTACATATTGTCGCTTTAATGCATGTGCACATATTGTGACTACATTTGATAAACTTATTTACCTAGTTTTCCTGGCAGCCTTCAGTAAATTTACTTGTATAAGAAAATGTATCCTTAAAACATAAATATCAGTGGATCCCATGTTAACTTTGTACACCGACAGAGACAAAAATTTATCAATCAAAGCTTTTTTAATCACAGTATCAATGTATCAATCAAAGTTTTAAAGCTATAGATATCTAATATCCTTGGCCTTCATATGTGGATTAGGGAAATACATTTTTTTAGTGGGGGGAACTTCTCCTGAACTTCCCTAGCAAGCTTACTTTTGGGATAAAACCCTACATACGCCCTTGACAACAATGTAGTGTAGTTAAATGTTGTTTTACAGTATATGCTAGTATTAGGGGCAAGTATACAATACACTAGTGTGCCGTGCGCTTTATCTGCAGTAAAGTAATGGGCAGCAGTTTAAACTTGCACACATACTATCTATAACACCTTAAGTCTGCACATAGACACAGTAATGGCTAAGAAAACTTCTAGGAAGCAATGTAATACAAATGCAAAACAGGAGAGAGTTTTTGTAAAGCTATTTAAAAATGTGCCAAAGCAATATACAGAAGAACAATTGGGCCTGACAAGCTTTTTAACAATGCACAAGCTCTGAGTTTTTTGTTTGCACAGTGTGGAGGCTAAAATAATTCAGTAATGTAAAACTGTGTTGGATGAATAAAAGTTAATTTTGCAGTACACAATTGCCATTTAATTACCAAGACAATTAATGTAACTTGCAAAGTGGCGCATAAAAGTTCGACATTCTGGCAAAAAAACATGCATTTGGCAAAAGAGAGGCAGCTTTACGCCTGCTGATTGCCAGATTTTCGAGGTTGCTGTTCTAGTTCGAAACGTTGGGAGCATTCGAAGCCGACGGCAACAAAACATAATGAAATTGTCCCTCACAGACTTTGCAGTCAAAGCGGCTCTTTAAAAAGTCCCTCTGTCACAGTCAGATCAATATCTGCAGACAACAACACAACACCTCACAGCATAATGAAGTGCTCACAGGCATGAACACAACCACGACTCGGACGAGAGAGAGAGAGAGAGAGAGAGAGAGGGGGGGGGGGGGGGGATGGAGGATGGACAGATGAATTGTGTCCAATCTCTCTCACTTAAAGTAAAAATGATTTAAATCATTCACTCATTGTTCCAAACCTTTATGCATTTCTTCCTTCTGCTGAACACAAACAAAGTATTTTGAAGAATGTTGGTAACAGGCAGTTGACAGTTTTTTCCCCCTACTGTTTGATTACCAACCATCTTCAAAACACCTTCTTTTGTATTCAGAAGAAAGAATATCATGTATGGAACAAATTGAGGGTGAATAAGTGATCACAAAATGTCCATTTTTGGGTGAACTATTTAAAGCAGCGTTTCTCAAAGTGTGGGGCGCAGAAAAACGGTGGAGAATAGAGACATGACAAGTGGGGCGCGACAAACGGGAGGAAATATGGTAATTTTTGTGCCCATCTCTATTAACCTTTTGAGTGGTCCCACATGGGATTTTTATTTCTATGCCCCTGAGAGTACGGACCCACATATGGGATTTAGAATGTTCAATGATGACGTGACATCACTGCCAGATTCAAATGGTGGGACGCTTCGGCTGGCACTGAGCCAGATGCGGACGCGCTCAGCTCTTGACATAGCGTGACAAGCCAGACCCACATCAAGATGTTTGGTCTGGAAACTCACCATAGACAGGGCTCAATCCGAGGTGCGGGATAAACGGTTGTCTTTCAAACTCCCTCTGCACGCGATAGGATAGCGCTACACCAACAGGGTTGCCAGGTCCCAGAAATATTTCTAGCCCAATGACAACTCAAAACACGCCCAAATGGAATGAAAACTAGCCCAATTTTTCAGTGTCCAATCAGATTAGACAACCACTGGATTCCCATAAAGGGCCCACAAATAAACGATATATATATATATATGTATAATAAAAGTTTGGAGTTTGGAAAATTTTGGTTTTGAAAATTGATTGTTTAAAAAAAAAGTCTCTTCTGCTCACCAAGGCTGCATTTATTTGATCAAAAATACAGCTAAACAGTATCATTGTGAAATATTTTTACAATTAAAAATAACTTTTCTATTTTAATATATTCTAAAATGCAATTTATTTATGTGATTCAAAACTGAATTTTCAGCTGAATTATTCCAGTCTTCAGTGTCACATGATCCTTCAGAAATCATTGTAATATGATGATTTGCTCCTCAAGAATTATTTATGATTATTATCAATGTTGAAAACAGTTTTTTTTTCAGGATTATTTAATTAATAGAAAGTTCAAAAGAACAGAATTTATCTGAAATAAAAAGCTTTTTCAACTTTATAAATGTCTATACCTTCACTTAATTAATTTTTAAGGCATCCTTGCTGAATAAATGTATTCCTTTCTTTGTTTACCCACTCCCTACCCCCGGTAGTACAATGTTACTAAAGTTTTCTATTTCAGATAAATACTGTTTTGTTTTTGTTTTTTACTTTCTATTAATTAAATAATCCTAAAAGTGTTTTCAACATTGATAATAATCATATGTTTGTTGAGGAGGAAAAAATCATATTATAAGGATTTCTGAAGGATCATGTGACACTGAAGACTGGAGAAATGATGCTGAAAATCACAGCTTTAAATCACAGAATAAATTACACTTTACTATATTCAAATAGAAAACAGTTACTTTACATTTTAATAATATTTCACAATATTACAGTCAACATTACTTTTTCATTTTTAATAAAATAAATGCAGCTTTGGTGAAGATACTTATTTCAAAAACAATCAAAATAGTCGATTCCAAAATTGTGTGTGTGTGTGTTTACAATCTCAGGGCTGTCGTCTTTTAGACAGCTCTCTTCCCCACCCTTCTCAGGTGGTGCTGAATAGATTTCAGCAGTAAAGAGAGAAAGCATTCGTGGTTATGGTTTTTCTCCATTTACCTGACATTTTATAGTGCTGCTTGTTCATCCACGGACAACCGAACCGATGCTTCAACCACCAAAGGCATAATCATAGACCGTAAAAAAATAACTCATGTGACGTGATGATGCTTGATTTGTGAAATGCTCAAGTGACGTGTCTACTCCATAGACTGTAAAAAAATATGGACGTAGTGTCCGTGATGTCACCCATAGGATTCTGATAAGCCGTTCTGAAGCTTAAAGGGGGGGTGAAACACTCAGTTTCAGTCAGTGTCATGTCAATCTTGAGTACCTATAGAGTAGCATTGCATCCTGCATATCTCCGAAAAGTCTTTATTTTTTTAATAATTACATAAGAAAGATGCGCTGTTCCGAGTCTTTCCGAAAAAAGCCGAGCGGGTGGGGGCGTATCTTGTGAGCGAAGCTAAATAATGACGTGTGCACGCCGCTGCTATTGTGTTGAGTGCGTCGTAAAGCTGTGTCATCCCTAACAGCGGGAAAAACTTTATTCAAAATAAAAATATGGCTTTTAATCAGATACAGCCATACATCTATGATCCGGAATCAGACCCAGAGGCTGCAGTTGAACAGGAGCAGCAGCAAAAACGACTAGAGCAGGACGTCTCTATGTGGTACAAGTTATACACTAACTATATAATATGCTTAGCAACTTGTGTTATTTACATATTTATACTTGAATTATATCGTCGTATTTTTGTCTTTGAAGATGTACATGTGAGAAGTGCAGTTGTGCACGTGTGTGTGTGTGTTTACGCGTGGTTTGTGTAGACAATTGTAACGTTATTAAGCGGACTGGTTTTGCACGGCAGGCTAAGTTAGTGTTTACATAGAAAAACACGGAATAGTAGCGCATTTGAATGAAGAAGCGCGCTTATTTAGTTCAACATATTTCCCCACTCTTTGTGTATTGTTGTTTGGAGTGCTTTTACAATACACAAACATAAAGTTACACATATAGTGGCCAGCTAAACAAATGTACACGCACTACACATCGCATGCTCCATTGATCAATTTCTATATATAGTAATATATAGTAACTATACGTGATCATGTTTGGGCTACTTGATGAGCATAGGCAAAAACACAGACATTTGAATCAGTCTTACTCACCGTCTGCGGTTCTAACGTTGGGACCTTTATCGTTGGGACTGCTCCATCCTTCAGCATTAGGCGATTGGAAAATCCGGCGTCGAGCTGGGCCTTGTTTATGAAACAGTCGGCACCGAAATGCAGCGAACAGATATAAACATTCGCGCAACTCAGTTGCTGATCTGGAAAAGCAAATTCCATCCGCTGTTGCCTTACCGCGGGGTTTTTGGGGAATCTGTGCAGGACTGTCTTGGTCTGGCAACCAAAAACGCACTTTTTGATGTCATTGTTAATTGTGCACATTACCTGTGCAGCGCAGCCTACGAGCCAGCGCTTTGATGGGCATAGCCTGTTACTTTCGCTCTCTCTCTCTCTCTCTCTCTCTCTCTCTCTCTCTCTCTCTCTCTCTCTCTCTCTCTCTCTCTCTCTCTCTCTCTCTCTCTCTCTCACGCTCTTCCGGTAGAATTGTCCGTAAGGCCCATACAAGGAAATTCCGCCCCCATTAACGTCAAAGGGGATGCATGATCGCAAAAAACTTGCCGAAACTTATGACTAACCGGAAGTAGTATTTTTGACAAAGAAATACTCCCATCAAACGTCCACCTTAACTTTTGAAACTTTGTCCATGTTTAGTATGGGATTCCAAGTCTTTAACAGTGTAAAAAGATCAGTATGCATGAAACAGCATTTCACCCCCCCTTTAAAGTATGGGCGAGCTGGGCGTTGCCATCTTGTGAGCGAGTCAACGCGTGTCACTCCCGGATAACAGAAAATGGGCAAAAAGGCGGGATGTGCGCGGAGCTGAGGTGACGCAATAAATATAGACGGCGAATAAATGGCTATCCACTTGTAACCACGCCCTTAATTATGCAGAAACTTAAGGCTTTATATAACGGAAACTAATGAGTTATAAAAAAATTCACCCCCCTCAGAGTTGTCATGAAGATCAAAATTAGCCTTATAAGCCAAAACCACAATTTGTACCAGGCTGTAAACATGTTTTTTTCTGCTTTAAAGTTGAGAATTTTAACATGGGGCTCAATGAGATTCTGCTCCCTTCTGGAGCCTGTGGCCAGTTGAGGAATTGCAGTTTACATTACTTCCGTATTGGCTTCAAGAGAGATCGCGGGAGGTTGCCGCTTGGTCTACTCACGTGCAGCGGTTGTTGCCAAGTGAATTCGTTCCCGGGGATCAATACCCACTAATAAACAGTTCCATTTTATTTTTTCTTTGGCTCTTTTATATTGTTTCGCGGCCGCGGTACTGTTTAATTGTAGCCCAAAAAAACGCAACCCGCGGCTCCGTAATTTTTCCCGCAACTCCTTTTTTAAAATAGCCCAATTGTGTGGGAAAACCGCGACCCTGGCAACTATGTGTAACACCAACCAGAGCAACGAAGGTGAAGCAGAGCTCACTGACTGATTTAACATTCGCCGTATCCGGTCGGCTAAACTACGAACACATCTTCCCTTTTTAAGAATGACTATCAGTGCCGTTCTTTTCTCAGAGAAAAGCTTAACTCCAAGTCTTCCAGAGTCGCGGTCAGAGCTGATTCGAAAGACCGCCACCGTTCGCCAGTTTCTGTGTTTACTTTCAGCAATAACAATCCATTCAAATATAATTTGCAGACATGTTTTATTCATATCAGATACACATAGTGTAAGTAACTATATAAAGTTTGCTCGATTCTTCTCCCAGTTCACCAGTCACTTACTTATTCCTGGAGAAGCTGATGTATATACGTACTGTAACGTTAAATCCGATTGACAGGACTCTGAACTGCGGTGGATTTGTTCAAACGGTTCAAACGTGGCAGCGCCCATTTCACATTATAGATCAAAATCAAGATCATTTATAAAGGTTTTTAAATGGCAAAACACACCCACAATTGGATTATTAGATAGTTGATGACATGGTAAGCAAGTTTGTCAGTATTTTGAATAAAAAAGAAAAAACGTAATAAAAGCGATACATCTATCATACAGCTATTTTGGTTGTGGTGAGTCATGTGATAAACATGACGCGTTGCCATAGAAACATTAAGGTGAAACGTTCTAAAATAAAGTTGCCTTAAAAAAAACTCACACTGGAAGTCAGCTAAAATATTTTCACTGTACACATGAAAGGTTTAAATGTGATGTTAATAAAATAAATGTTAACAGGCAAACTTAAAGCCTAGATAATTACCATTTTGTTGGGGCGATTGGGGACAGGTGGAGCTGGGAGACCTTCCCTACCTCCACAGTGGGGTGTTAGGGGTTAACAGGGGAATGGCAGAAAAAGTTTGAGAAACACTGATTTAAAGGATTTGATTTTGCATGTTTGCTTTAAATGCAAATGAGCTGCTGCTCCCCACCCCAGAGGGCGGAGCCTTCACATCTTGTGAACACAAATGAATACTGAAACATGAGAAATCTGACTTTATAATCCGACACGTCAGCACACTGAAAAAAAAAAAATGTATACTGCTTGTTCAAATTGCTTAATTAAAATATGCTAAGGCAACACAATTGCTATACATTTTTTCCAAACTTACCGTATTTTCCAGACTATAAGTCGCTCCGGAGTATTAGTCGCATCAGTCAAAGAATGCGTCATGAAGAGGAAAAAAAGCATATATAAGTCGCACTGGACTATCGCATTAGGGCAGAAGCAGAGTGGGAGCCGCGCGCACATGCATGCACCCGCTCGTGTGCACTCGCTCGCGCCCGCTCACTGTGCATAACCGACCAGAAGAAAGAAAGTTTGAAGTGAGTGAGAAACTTGTGAGGGACTGGCGAAAAGCAGAGGTTACTTTAACTGTAATGAAGAAAACAAAGAAAGCTAATCGCAAAAGATGGCCAGAGCTGAAGGAACGAGTCCACAGACGCTTAAACTCTAGTCTTTAAGTTAATATTTCAGTTAAGAGTTTTTTTCTGTTTTCAGTTTTTTTTTTTTCAGGGGTCGGCTACAGGAGCAGCATAGAGAGCCCTCTCGCGGCTATATGTTTATTCTTGTCAGTCAGTATGAATTAAATTTGATATATAAGTCGCACCTGACTATAAGTTGCACGACCAGCCAAACTATGAAAAAAAGTGTGACTTATAGTCCCGGAAAATACGGTAATTTGATTGTGTTCACTCCACTTAAATATAAATCAAATTGAAGTCAAACCTAATCAGTTTGTGTTGAGATTACATGAATAATTTGTGTTGCATTAACTGAAGCTGGGCAGGGCTTGTTAGTTCCCAGCATTATTTGCATATGGCAAAATCAAGAGCAAGTTAAATTTGTTATTTCAGTTAAAGTGTTTTTGAGCAAAATGAGAAAGGGGGGACTTGATTGTGTTTAATAGAGTTTAATATTCAATTATGTTGGAATTAGTAGAACAATATAAATTATTGTGGGTTGCTTTTGTGGAGAAGAGTAGCTAAGAGTAGCTCTTGCTAGCTAAACTTTTGTCAGCTAGCTAGTACAGCATTAATTCAGTTGTGTAACATTAAATATATGAAATTGTGAAAGTGTCTGAATCATGACAGGAAGTCATAAAAAATTCACTTTGAAACTACTTAATTTAGCCACAAAATGTATTCATTCCATGATGTTGAAGTTACATGAACAAATTATGTTTGTTTAATGCAATTCAATACTGTGGGACCGGTGTAATTAAATCATGTAAATCCAACGCACTTTTTTTCCAGAGCAAATCGGAACACGCTCGGTCACATTTACGCACAGATTTTGCTCATCTCAAACAAGCCTTACTTTACGCTTCAGAACTGTCCTTCGGAAAGGGTGACGTCCCGGACACTACGTCCATATTTTTTTACAGTCTATGGTTTTAAAGCCGTATCACTGAATATCGCAATGTCGCAATATGAATGTCGCAAAACTGAATATCGTTAAAAAAAAAAGTCTTAAAGCCTATCACTCTCACGCACACACGCGAGCGACACATGCGCACAGAGAGCTGGATGTCAGAGCGTCCATGAGTATTTTAAACTAGACTAACAACAGTTTTTTTAGTCTGCCAAATGCACACAAGGTTATGTCAGAAGCACACAAAGTTCACATGAAAACAGTGAGTTATGTCTGTGCACGTATGCAGCATGTACAGAAATCCCGTGTTTTAAAAGTGAAAGCAGCTTAATATACAGTACCTACTGCTATATCTGCTTTTAATATGACTCAAATAACAAAACATAAACAGAAAATCACTCACTGCTCTTGACTGAATGAACTTTAGTAGCTTTATTAAAGGGTAATGAAACCCTAAAACAAATTTTCTAAAATTTTAACAGTTTGTGTGTTGAACATCATGGAAGACAATGTTACTCTCTGTTAGTTTTGAATGTGGGAGAAAATGTTAAACCTTTTTGCCATATTTTCAAAATCTTAGTTAATTTTGTCTTCATGTCAACGTCTTCCTTGTACTATAGTACGGCGATGACTCATGGATGTCTCATAATTATTCATGAGATTGCGTGTCTTTATCCTATGAGAAGACAATTTTATTCATGACATCATGCACTTATTATTCATGACAGCATGCGTTGATAGGCATTTTGTGGGCAGAGCCTATAAAATGGGATGTCACTTTGCCAGGAATCTGCAAGTGGCTTGTTTCTGAGATGGTGCTTGTAATTTATGGGGATTGGGGGAAAAGGAATGGGTGAATTTTTACCATTATAGTGGTTGTGTACACACACTGCCAACACACATTTATGTTCGAACACCATGTAAAAGTGAATTTTGCATAATAGCTGCCGTTTAAATAGAGTACCAAAACTGTTTATAACACAAAAGTGCTGTAAGCACATATACAGTATTGGCTAAAAGTGATGTATGAAGTGGATATTTGTTTTTATTGACCCTACAAGTTTGATTTAAAAAAGATGATTATAAACAAGGCAAAAGAAGGTATTTTTAAGGATATTAAATTGACTTCAAACCATTGACTTTTATCGTATGAAAAAAACCCTCCCCTCATGAAACTTAAACTGGTTTTCAGTAATTGTAATAAAGCTGTAATAAAATTAAGTATAAATATTAGATGAAAAACTTTTGAGATTTCAAACTCTAACGAGAATTAGAAATGTTGCCTATACTGAAATAAGTTTAAATAGTAAACTTACAAAAACTAAAGTAAGAATGAAAGTTATTTAGAAATACTGAAAACAATAATAAAAATTACAAAAGCACATAAAATGTAAGCAAACTATTATGAAAACTCAAAATAAAAGTTATTAAAAATCTAAATAGTAATAAATACCACACTGTTATTTGTGTGTGTGTGAAATTACAGTATTCCAGGTTAATAATTGCATTACCTTCATGGTAATTTCACAGTATAGGACTTCTCTTGTATCTAACTGAAGTCTCAAAAAATGATTGTAAACAAACAATATCTTGTTATATTTTTACAGTGCATATACTATGGAGGAATCCAGCACACCGTGCGGCATGAATAGATAATGCTGGTGAGTTTCTTGATTCTTGTTGGTTTTTTCTTTGGTGTAGATGCAGGACTGAAAGAAGAGTTCAAGACTTCCAAACACACATGAGCTTTTATTCAAAATACTGACTATTTAGTATACAGTACTAAAGTATACAGTACTACATTTTTAATGTAATTAAGTATTCATTGATTTTCAATATGAAATGTATTGCTGTAAAAAGTACAATGTTATGTTTTGGAATGTTGTGAAGTAAAAGAACACTGATAAGGTACATATACTTAAAAACAAAATTACTTGAAAAGTAAAAATACTTTAATACTGTCTGCCTCTGATTATTTGTTTAGTGTGACTGTTTTTGTGTAGATGTCTGTGCAAAGGTGATGCATAAGAAAAAAGTAATTGTGTTGCAAGATTTACCTTTCTAAGATAAATCTCAGCAGCTGCTTTACTACTGGAAAATATCCATCTACAAACAATTATGAATTTGAAATAGGATATTAGTAAATCTCAACACTAAAACAATATTCATGCTAAGAATATAAAAACAGAAATTAAAAATCATCCAATGATCTTATTTTACAGTTTAGCTTGTTATCGTCATAACAAAGGTTTTCATTTGCCACACTTCTAACTTGGCTAGACCACAAATATGAATATAAATGTACAAGGTCCAAGATCCCAAACTAATGGAACACTTATCAGTAAAACAAATTCACAGTAAAACAAGAGCAATAGTTACTATGATGTCAGCATAATTGTGCTGTTGATTAATAGTAATTAATAAGAAAATGACCATTTATGATAGAATTTTGGGTGCACTATCCCTTTAAGATTGACTAATATCTCCACAGAACCCTATAGCCAACTCTATATGACCCTCTACATAATAAAAAATAAGATGGTTCCACCCACCAAACCTTCATTTTTAAGAGCGTGGAATGAAATTCACTATGTAAAACAAATGGCAAAGCTCTTTTAACTCCCTCTGGGCCACAGGGTGGGCATTTGTCTATTTTGGCACATTATATTGGGCCGAAGTGGGCAGCGGGCATCAGGTGTTGTGCCCGTCTTTGATCCACCACACCAGCTGTCTATACACAGACAGTGCAGGATCTCAATATAGCATGCTTTATTTTACATAACCATTTCCACTTAAGAAGACACATCATACACTTCTAAAGCAGATACAAACCAGAACCGAGAGGAGCAAAGTTCAATAACACTCTGAAAGGAGAAATATCGAGTGTAACGCAATGTCTTCTCTAGGATGTCTTCAGGGTTATATTAACATCTAGAAATGTTTATGTCTACAACTGAGCATCTCATTTCCATGTTTCCATAGCAAAGAATTTTTATGGGCTGTTTTTAAGGATCGTGTTTATGTTCCTACGCCTTTTTTTCTTAAGCTATAGGAGCTTTTGTCAGCAGATGCCTGACGTCTGGCCTGGCAGCTCTAAGAGCGCGTTCGCTTATGAAATCCATCATGACATTAGCTGGCAGGGTTAATGGTTTTAAAAGCAAAGAACGGCTGCTGAAAGAAAGGAGAGCGCTGTCAGACGCATAAACATCCCTCGTCTTTCATAAGCTCTGGGGAAGATGGTGTGGGGGAGTTGCTTCGGTCCAAAAAAATACACAGACAGGAGGGGGATACTGCATCTTTTCCTCTATTGCACTGTTTTTTTTTTCATTTGCTCATTCTTTCTTTGTGGTATTTGACCAAGTGCTGCCTGTGAGAGTTTGTGTGGGTGGACGGGCCAGATCCATCAGCCAGACAGGTCTCTCTCTCTCTCTCTCTCTCTCTCTCTCTCTCTCTCTCTCTCTCTCTCTCTCTCTCTCTCTCTCTCTCTCTCTGCGTGAGTGCAGGTGTGTTTTCGGCTGGATATGTTGAGTTCTCCCTCGCGTGCTTTGTGTATTGGAGTGTGGTAATTGAGCAGCAGTCTTGCTGGGACTCGGCCCAGATGGAAATTGTTTTGGCGAAGGGGAAGAAAAGGTGGAAAAATCTCGGAAAAGAGGAAAGATAGAAGTCCACACTGGCACAGAATTCATCATTATAAAAGTCTATGGCACTTTCCTCAAAAAGGGTATAAATTAGGAATTAACACACAAAACGTTTTTTTCTTTTCTTTTTGAAAGGTTAGTTAAGGTGCTAAACCTTGAGCAAATATTAATTGTGAACCTCAGGGTGTAAAACGAAATATGATATATGAGCCATGCAACCTTTGGATCTTTGTGTCTACAGTTTAAACCCATATTTGCGTGAAACAAACTTTTCTTTCAGTTACACTTTATTTTAAGGTATTCTTTTTGCAGTGCAACTATACATTTAAGTACTGATTAATATTAATTAACAGCATGTAATTAGGATCATGTAATTATGCATCATTTACTGTTATTACAATAGCCTAAGTACATGCAACAAGGACAATGTTACCCATAAAAAATGGGTAACACTTTATTTCACAGTGTCCTTGTTACTTAAAAGTAAATTATGCATAATTACATGCAAGAAACCCTATAGTATATGTTAATTACTTAAATATACAATTACACTGTAACACAGACACCTTAAATGAAGTGTAACCAAAATAAAATAAAATAACCCAAAAACCTTTTAACGGTTATAAAAGCTAAACATACAGATTCTACAAGGGATATATGGACTGTACAACCCCCTGAATTGTTGCATTCTCCACAGTCTAGCACTCAGACCTGGCCTGACATTTCAAACTTTGTCTTGAGTGTCCAAACGCTTTTAGGATCACTTCGGACAAAGAGCCCACCTCGATTTCCCTGTAAGTGCCTTATACACACTGTATATAGTGAGGTCCAAAAGTCTCAAACCACCATTTTGAATTTGTTCATTACAAATTGAACATTTTAGCAACTTGTGTGAAAAGAAGTGAAAAATGAATGTGCACAACCCTGATGATCATGTTTTCCAGCATGATGTCATAATGTTCCTATAAGAGCATCTTGCACTTCACAATCTGTTCAAAGAAGTTCACGTGATCAGTGATCAGTGACCTAGACATTTTAAACATTAGGGTTTAGAAACTGACATTTTTAGAAAATCCTACTACTACCTACTTATTGCCAGGTTAAGGTAGATTATTAATCCAAGATTTTCAAGACTCTTGGACCCCACTATATAACACAAAAGCATAAAAATGTAATAAATAAAACCCTTTTCTGGATAGCATAAATTCAAACAGTCAAGTGTAAATCAAAGACAGTGAACTTTGGGCATCTAGACTCCAATTATAGATGACAAGGACTGAGAACATGAGAAAACAGATGGATGAGAGCGAGAGAGAGAGAGAGAGAGAGAGAGAGAGAGAGAGAGAGAGAGAGAGAGAGAGAGAGAGAGAGAGAGAGAGAGAGAGAGAGACTGGGACTTTCCACCTATGCCTGCTCCTCTATTCATCTTGCTCTCTCTCTCTCTCTCTCTCTCTCTCTCTCTCTCTCTCTCTCTCTCTCTCTCTCTCTACACACACACACACACAAACACACGCAGTTTCTTCCTCAGCGCTACAATCATGAACACTTTGTAGTTCTGTGGTACCATAGCTGCTGTTTGCCAAAGAAACATCATTAATCTCTCTCTTGGTTTGATTCCACACAGTATCATAACTGACAATTTTCTTCTTTTTTTGCACTATTTAGCACAGCACAAAAACACAGTGTGAGTTTATTTTCAATAATCCACACAGACAGACAGACATAGATAGGTAGGTAGACAGACAGGATGGTTTGAACAATAGATTGTTCAGGGTAAGAGGGTTTTAAAGAAAAAACAAACATTTTTTTACCATGGCACTTTTCAGTTAGTGATTAAAGGTTAATAGTTACTGATGGCCGAGAGTCATTCACTCTTTTAAAATGCTCAGACGGCTCCTAGCGAGCATGTGCAAATGTGACTAATGCAGCAGCACTCTCTATACCGCCGAAGGGATTCATAGGATACGAATGTGTGGGCGTACAAATGAAATTGGCCCTCCAAAAAAAAAAGACAGAAAGAAAGAAAAAGAGAGAATAAATAAAAGAAATGAAGGGGGTATCTGACACAAATAAGAACTACGAGGTGGAAGACAGAGTGGATGGAAATTATGGCTCCCCTCGCGTTTTCTCTGCCTACATAATTGGCCCATGAGCCTAGTTTGTTTAATTCTAGGGTGCATTAATCTGGAGCGCAGCGTCGGCGACCTCTGTGGCATAATTACTTCTGTAAAACTCACACAAGCACGCACCCGGATCATTGTACACACTGCAAACAAATTGATTACAGATTAAACGGTAAGCTGGAGGTGCTCGAAATAGGGAGAGGAGAAAAGAAGTGCCCATAGCTCGCTTAGCGTCCTAAATCGAATCAGAGCGAATGGGCTTAAAATTCAATTTAAAGGGGAAAGGCACAAAAAGCCAGGTCGAAAGGAAGAGGGAATGGCTTGAAAACTGAGGCATTTGTGCTCGATAAAGATCAGCGGCCCACCTCTGGACTTATAGAGCTCCGAAACAGACTCTGAAACCACTCCTTCCCAAGAAACATGTAAATAAGAGTTGACTTTCCCTTTAGCATTCAGTAAAAGAATCTTGAGAATTTTGTGGACTGACAGATTTTTTTTTACAAGATGTCTCATGTTTGGCAAATATATAGCTTATATAATATATTCCTAATACAAGAAACAAGTATTATTTGCCAATTAGATGAGAAAAAACCCTCAAATCTTAAGGCCCGTTCACACCAATAACGATAACTATAAAGATAAATATATCTGTTTCAGACAACACTATTTTTTTTACGATATTCACCATGTCAGATTACACGATTTTGAGCCCTAAAATCTTTGTGTGTTGGACAAGAAACATGTCAGACAACACGTTGCTTCGTACCCAATCATTGTCTTTACAGACGTACGTGATGTCAACAAGAAAGCAGAATTAGCGACTGACTTCCAGAAACAAGTGTGTAAACAAAGAATGACTGAAGCGGCATGTTTTGTACCGGCTGTCTTGTGCTTAGAAAAGCGCAAAAAACAGAAAGAAAATCCGACTATGGACGCGTTGCTGGCTTGCTCGAAGAGGACAGTATGGGCTGTCAATCTTCTAAAGAGGACTGGAGGTAAAATATTGTTCTTTTTATATTAATCTCAACGACTGTAGGTAAGAAATTAGATTACAAATATAGCACATATTTCTTTGTAAAATCGCGAAAACAGACTTTCACAAAGCTGTGTACGAAAAGCTTCTGTGCTACTATTGGTCAATGTCACCCATATGACGGAACCCATCGTGAAGGTCCACAAAAAACTAAAATGCTAGTCTTTCTGTCGTGACATTGCGAACTGTTCCAGACTCGGATTCGCCATACACTTTGACACTATATGAGATGAAACGTTCAATTCTTGCGTCCCGACACCCTACGACACCCTAAGGTCAAACGGATCGTGTCAAATTCAGGCTAAAATCGTGTAGTCTGAAGCAGGCATTAGCATCCACACCAGTGGAACGATATTGTTCTATTTTTTCTAAATGCATGCTGAAGTTTTGTCTCATTATAAAGTGAAAGTGAAAGTGATTATGAAAGTGATTTCAACAATATAATGTATCTGTGCCATTATTGTTATAGCTGTGCTATTCTTTAATATTGAGATTATTTTTATAACTATATCGCTTTATGGAGGGAATGTTTTAAAGATTTGAAATAATGTTGTTATTTTGATTTTGAGTTATCAGTTTTGATTTCATGGTGACTTTAACTTAGAGACATATCCTCTAAAACCGGGTCACATTACCTCAAGCTATTTGTTTTGTTTGAGTAAATATATTTGTTTGGAGACTTGTTTTAAGAATGTTCAGATATTTTTGCTGGAAAACAATGGTAAAAAATCTTTAAGAAAATTATTTGCAGCTTAATGGCTTTACAGACTAAATGCCTTAAATTTTACTAGCACAATAATCTTTACAGTAATAATAAAAATGAACACAAATACATTCATAAAAATTATATTTACTAATAAATAATATGTATAAATAATTTAACAGTTCAATCATTTTTAAAAAAGAATTTATGTATGTCTCATTTGACATCATTAAATTGTGTTATGTATATATCAAAACTACATCAGCCTCTCTAGACATCTGTACAAATACACAAAGTATATACCATAATTCATCTTGATCATAATTGATCATAACACACAAAAGTTCAGAAGCTTTCTCCAGGCAGAGATCAGGGAGTTTTTCCTTGTCTATGTGTTTCAGGGAGGTATGGGACGGTGCTTTTATCTTATCTCAATGAGGTGAACATCCCTGCTGATGCAGTGTAAAGTGAGTAATGTAGTGACATTAAAGTGAAGTCATGACTACAGAGGACTGTGCAAACCCTCAGCCGGATGATTTCATTATTAATCAGTAACACGTCTAAGATGCTAAGTCAGTCGTGCATGAGGAAAACTTACAACCTTCGTTCATCTTTGGAACACAAATTAAGATATTTTTGAGGAAATCTCTTTGACTCCATAGACAGCAATTTAATTAACACGTTCAAGCCCTAGAAAGGTAGTAAAGACAGTGGTTCAACCTCAATTTTATGAAGCAAATTTTCATTTTTGGGTGAACTAACCATTTTAAATAGCTTAAATTATGAAGTGACTAAAAAAAATACTAATTACTATATAATGGTAAACAAATTAATCAAATCTAAGACAAAATGTTATCATGGCCATATTATAATTATACAAAAGAATGAAAACTTACAGATTAAGAAAAATGTGAAAAATTTGACTACAATTGACCTAAATAAGTATATAGTATATATATATATATATATATATACTAATACAGTGTTTTCGCCTTCAGAACTGCCTTAATTCTACGTGGCATTGATTCAACAAGGTGCTGAAAGCATTCTTTAGAAATGTTGGCTCATATTGATAGGATAGCATCTTGCAGTTGATGGAGATTTGTGGGATGCACATCCAGGGCCTGAAGCTCCCGTTCCACCACATCCCAAAGATGCTCTATTGGGTTGAGATCTGGTGACTGTGGGGGCCATTTTAGTAGAGTCAACTCATTTTCATGTTCAAGAAACCAATTTGAAATGATCTGAGCTTTGTGACATGGTGCATTATCCTGCTGGAAGTAGCCATCAGAGGATGGGTACATGGTGGTCATAAAGGGATGGACATGGTCAGAAACAATGCTCAGGTAGGCAGTGGCATTTAAACGATGCCCAATTGGCACTAAGGGGCCTAAAGTGTGCCAAAACATCCCCCACACCATTACACCACCACCACCAGCCTGCACAATGGTAAGAAGACATGATGGATCCATGTTCTCATTCTGAGCCATTCTCCTCTGACCTCTAGCACAGCAGTTCTCAAAGTGGGGGTCGCGACCAAAAAATGATTTCCATGATTTTTTAAATTATTATAATTTTTTTAAGATTGTTATTTTTATATATATTTTTTTTTTAAAGTTGTAATGATGCGAGTATAAATTTAGGATAATTAAAATAAACTGAAAGTTAAATTTTGTAAAACTTTGTTTACTCCGATTAGTTATGATAGTTAAGTGAGTTATGACAGTTAAGTGATTGCCAAGTCCTCAGGGTACTTTAACACAGTTGCCGCGGGCTGTTTTCCATGTCTGCTGGTTGAAAGTGACTACAATTGTCATATTTAGCGCCGGAAATACTCATTTTAGGAGGAAACCATGGCAAAAAAAACCCCATATATTTTACCTTGCGGAATGCATTTTTTTGACCAGGAAACCCCTAAAAACGTGATTAGGCTTGTTTTGGGCTAGTTTTGAGTTGCAATTGGGCGGGTTTTGTTGTGAAAATGCACTCAGTGTTAACAGCATCAAGGCGTCTATTACTGCTCACCTTCAGTCCCTTTTGGATCACTTTCATAAGTATTTCCCTGAAGGAGACTCTCCTGACCAATATGACTGGATAAGGTCACCGTTCACAGCAAATCATCTGGCGTCAGATATGGAAGATGCGCTGACAGAACTTTCAACCGATCCAACCCTGAGGATGGAATTTGATGGAAAGACACTGGATGCATGGGCGTAGATTATGCGGGGGACAGGGGGGGATGTGTCCCCCTCACTTTTAAGGGGGGGGGGGGGGGGGGGGGGTTAATGCTGTTTCATGCATACTGAGCTTTTTACACTGTTAAAGACTTGGACTCCCATCCTAAACATAGACAAAGTTTCAAAAACTAATGTTGGACGTTTGATGGAGTATTTCTGTGTCAAAAATACTCCGGTTTCTCACAAGTTTCGGAGAGTTTTTTTCGAGTACGTTTCCGCTTGACGTCAACGGGTCGGAATGTCCTTGTATGGGCCGTACGGGCTCTTCTCCCGGAAGGGTGCGCGCGCGCGACTAGAGCGAGAGCAAATGCACAGCGCCCATAAACACTGCTCTCACTGCTGTCTCAGGACTTCACCAAATCAACATCACCAAAGAAGTGTGTTTTTGATGGGGCGGTGACGATAAAGGTTCACGATCGTGCTTTGGAAGCAGACGGTGAGTAAAACTGTTTCAAATGTCTATGCTGCTGGCTATCGTCGCGTTAGTAAACATCAGTAAACAAAACCATTGTATGGTTAATTTATCAATGAAGCATGCGATGTAACATATGGTGTGTGTTTAAATACATTTGTTTAGCTGACCACTATAGCTGTCTATTTGCTTATTGTAAAACCACCCAAACATAAACCTAGGGGACATTCACACAAAGCACATTCAAATGCCCTACTCCATTGTTTTTCTATGTAACACTATAACACAGTCTGACGTGCAAACCCGTTTTGGTTGCTACTGCTAAGGTTTAGTCGCATACAATAGTCCATAAACCGAATCATGTCCTCATAAACTGCGAGTAAACACACACAAATGTTGACAGGCCACTAAATACAGTACATACCACAGAGACGGACGTCCTGCTGTTGTTGCTTCTCCTGTTCAATTTATTTGAGCTTCTGGATCTGATTCTGGATCATATATCTATTAGTTGATTCTGATTGATAGCCATAGTTTATTTAGGGTAGCGTTTTCTTTTCCACGCATGACTATGTCAGCGCTCCTCATTCTTTAGCTCCGCATTTAGCAACATGCATTTAGAAGAAGAAAAGAGGAACAAAGAAATGAAAAGTCAGTCATAATACACAATGCCATGCAGGTTTATTATAGGCAATAATAATAAAGTGCTAAGATTATTACAATTAAAACAAAAAATTATTAAAATCTTAAAAAGATTTTGACGCACATAATTCTTATTAAATCCTTGTATTCCAGAGAATCACTGCAGTCAATATAATTTGATGAATAATACACAATAAAACAATAAGATTCGTTAACACCGAATTCAGGGGGTTGCGGATCGTCAGCAGTCTATTATTGGGGGTCGTGGTCTGAAAAGTTTGGGAACCCCTGCTCTAGCACACTGTAAAAAAAAAAAAAAATCAGGTCTCCAGTTGAAAATTTTCTAGTACAATTTTCAGTTGGCCGAATTGAATTTCTGTGAATTAAATTGCATCAAAAAATGTAGGTCAGTCAATAGAAAATTTTCAATTAAAATATTTTTCCCCTTTTCACACCATTCTTTGTAAACCCTAGAAATGGTTGTGCGTGAAAATCCCAGTAACTGAGCAGATTGTGAAATACTCAGACCGCCCCTGGTCTGGCACCAACAACCATGCCACGCTCAAAATAGCTTAAATCACCTTTCTTTCCCATTCTGACAGTTCAGGAGATTGTCTTGACCTGGACCACACCCCTAAATATATATATAAAGGACTCACCTAAAGGATTATTATTTTACAATGCGATTTATTATTAAAACAATGAATGAGACTAAATATAGCAAAAATGTAGAATTAAACATTCACAAAGTTCGTTTTTAATGTAAACACAAACTATAAGTTCCACCTGTTGACTTAAAATACATGATGCCCTTGAGGAAAAGTACAAAGAATCCTCTGAAAGTCATTACTGTCCAGCAGAGATTATGTATTTAACTAAAATCCAATTTCAGTGGTGAATACCCATGAAAAAGCCTGACAGTCCAGGATTAGGCCTCATTTGAGTCTGAGAAAGCAACATTTAAGATGGTATGTTTTCTTAAGCAGATGATGGTTTCATAATGAGTTTCTGAGGGTGAGACGGGAAACCGCTTATGCATTCAAAAACCTAAAACACTGTAATAAAAAAACATGGATGTCCTGTGTCATTGAGGACAAACGAGATCAATGATAAAGAGCTGACAGATGAATATTCTAATCAATCTGACATGATGCCTTAGAGCATTCAAAGGAGAAGTTTCCACTTTATGTGCAACTCATTTAAGAAAATACTTAAATATAAAATGAGTGTTTCAGGTCAGTGTAAAGAAACACTGGTAGGATGTTTGAGTCGACTGACATGCCAGGCCTGTCCAATAGGACCTGAATGTGCTAAAGCTTCATAATACATCACATGCAGACAGCTCCTGTAGACACTGGAAGCATTGTTTTTTATTTGTAATGGCATGGAAATCATTAACATCCACATAAAATCAGCCAAACGGACCTCTTTCCAGCCTCTTATTATGTTTTATGACAAGGGTGAGTTTTGAATTAGAGAAGCAAACCTGCTGTCAGCACAGGACTAAGTGTATAGTGTTGGCACACACACACACGCGCAAACACACACAGACACACACACACACACACAGTGCGCTATCTTTCTGGGGAATCGTCATAGACGTAATGTTTTCATACTGTATAAACCATATATTCTATCCCCCTCACTACCTTACCCCTAAATCTACACATCACACAAAACTTTTAGCATTTTTACATTTCCAAAAGAACTCATTCTCTATGATTTAGAAGCTTTTGTACCCATGGGGACCTCAATTTAGGTCCCAACAGTGACACGAGTCCCCATGAGTCTGTGTGCATTCAGGTTGAAGTCCCCACCATGCTAGCAAAAAAAGAAAAAGAAAAAAGTATTCTATATGATTTAAGCTTTTTTCCTCATGGGAACCTCAATTTAGGTCTCCACGGTAACACGAGTCTCCACGATTCTGTGGGCATTTCGGTTCAAGTCCCCACTTGACTTTGATTAATTCACAGGATAGGAATTATTCATACCAAGAATTACATTTTTACTTTTCACAAGATTCCAGGTTTTTTAACATTAAAATCTTTTGCAACATTAAAAATGTCTTTACAGTAATTTTGATTAATGCTTTAATCACACACAAACACACGCACACACACACGCACGCACGCACGCACGCATACACGCACACATGCACAAGCACATACACTTTATTACTGAAATCAAACCTTTGAATGGTAGTACACTACCAAGTGAAAAGGGAAAAAGACAGGTTTGAAAAGACATGATGAGGATGAGTAAATAATGCCAGTTAGCATTTTTACCCAAGTTCCTAAGAAAACCATCTGTGCTTCAAAAAAAACTGAAAGACTTTGCTTTTTCTTTGTTGATGGATGACACCTAGATCCAATACAGCGATCTAAAGTCTTTAATGTTACACCAGGAACTTTTTAACCCCCAAAGAACAATATAACTCAAGAACATTACCATAGCTCAATTCCCAGAGATTTCAAGTTGGGACAAAAATTATAGCTTGAAAGCACTATAAGTCAATGTTGGAGCATCTGCCCAATATATAAGCATAAATCTATAGAACAAAAAATGAAATATAGAAGAGGAAACCATTATTTTTGGTAGTCAATACAGCGCATGTTCATAAATGTTTTGCGCACACCCATAAGTCACCACGACTGGGGTTCAAAGTGTGGAGCGTGTCATTCTGACGGGCATCAGAGGCCTCTGTTCAAGCACTGAAGGGACGGCTGACACAACAAGAAGCTTTAAATGAGGCTGGGCAGGCAGCCAAAGCCATAATGGCTCTGCCAGAGAAAACACATGACTGCTAAAGGAAACGGCTTATTTTTATGACAAATCGAGTCTGCTGGTAATGTGGCTTCACAGCTCCTGGAGAGATCCAGTGATCTCATGAGCCGCTCGCTGCCCTGGGCCATTAAAACAGCATCTCCACATGCAGGAATGAAGTCATCCCTTCCGCACAATGTCCTGCGTTTAGCTGCGTTTGCGACGATGAACATCACTCGCTCTGGTCTACAGCATGTTTTGGCAGAATAGAGAAATGTTATTTGGCTGTTTTGTCAGTGTTTTATTAGTGTATAGTATAAATGTGTGTGCTGAAGTTTGACGTTGAGAGTAAAATGTATCATGGTTTCCACAAAAATATGAACCGTTTTCAACATTGATAAGAATAAAAGTTTTTTTGAGCATCAAATGAGCATATGTGACCCTGGACCACAAAACCTTTTTAAATTGAGATTTATACAACATCTGAAAGCTGAATAAATAAACTTCCCAGTGATGTATGGTTTGTTAGGAAATGGCAATATTTGGCTGAGATACAACTATTTGAAAATCCATTTTGAATCTAAATATTGAGAAAATCACCTTTATAGTTGTCCAAATGAAGTCCTTAGCAACGCATATTATTTATAATAATAATAATAATAATAATAATATATATATATATATATATATATATATATATATATATATATATATATATATATATATATATATATATATATATATATATATATATATACATTTACGGTAGGAAATGTTTTTTTGCCACAAATATAACGTTTTTATATATATTTATATATACTTATATATATAATCCAGTTTTTATTCTGGATTATATATATAAGTACATTATGTAGTAATATCAGTGTACTAGTTGTTTACTGCTTGGGACTAAATTGGCCCACTTTTTACTGCACCAAAAGTGTAACAGTAGTAAACTTTAAGTGCACTAGTCACAACTTCGTTTCTCATTTGTATTGCATCTTTACTACAAGTGAATTTATAAGTATACTAGTAGTTTACTATTTTAATACTTAATGTATTTTTTTAGTTTATGAAAGTACACTTTGACGTGTACTCTCAGTAAACTACTAGTTTTCTTTAAGTGAACATAACATCATATTTATAGTTTACAATTGGTATAATATTTTACGATCTGAAATGCATGGCGCAAGTGCACTTAGGGCATATCCAAATCCACTTTTGCTAGTTTAATGATGGAAAAACGGTTTTCTCCAAAAAGGTTGTAGCTTACCTGGTCTCTTAATGAGTCATGAGTGTGTTTTGGGCGTAATGTGCAGTAAACCAATCAGAGCCTCATCTCGCGTCGCATTGCGGCGTGTGTATGATAGGGCCCTGAGTATACTGCCATGTTCCTATACGTATAATTTATTTATACTTGGAATATACCTTTAACTGTACTTTTAACTCTTTCCATTTTAAAAACATTTTATTCAAGCTTCATGCATCGTTTTTTTTATTAACACTTAAATTGTGGGTAAATTTAATTTACAACTGTGAAAACATGCAGCCGAAAAAATTTAGTCAATGGTGAGGAAAGAGTATATTTGAAGTAAATTCCTATGTACACTATACCAGTGGACTGGTCTACACAAAAATTCAGATACTCAGAATTGGTAACAATTCAGTTTTCTTTATAAATCAATATTTTCAAACAATGTAAGTTTATAAGACAGTATGTAAAAGTAAAAGTATTAGGTTACTCAATCAAAAGATAAAACTACAAGCCTTTTAGTTTTACAAGCCAATACTTTTTGTATATTTAAAAGTATACAGGTCCTTCTCAAAAAAATAGCATATTGTGATAAAGTTCATTATTTTCCATAATGTAATGATATAAATTAAACTTTCATATATTTTAGATTAATTGCACACCAACTGAAATATTTCAGGTCTTTTATTGTTTTAATACTGATGATTTTGGCTTACAGCTCATGAAAACCCCAAATTCCTGTCTCAAAACATTAGCATATCATGAAAAGGTTCTCTAAACGAGCTATTAACCTAATCATCTGAATCAACGAATTAACTCTAAACACCTGCAAAAGATTCCTGAGGGTTTTAAAAACTCCCAGCCTGGTTCATTACTCAAAACCGCAATCATGGGTAAGACTGCCGACCTGACCCTGTCCAGAAGGCCATCATTGACACCCTCAAGCGAGAGGGTAAGACACAGAAAGAAATTTCTGAACGAATAGGCTGTTCCCAGAGTGCTGTATCAAGGCACCTCAGTGGGAAGTCTGTGGGAAGGAAAAAGTGTGGCAAAAAAACGCTGCACAACGAGAAGAGGTGACCGAACCCTGAGGAAGATTGTGGAGAAGGACCGATTCCAGACCTTGGGGGACCTGCGGAAGCAGTGGACTGAGTCTGGAGTAGAAACATCCAGAGCCACCGTGCACAGGCGTGTGCAGGAAATTGGCTACAGGTGCCGCATTCCCCAGGTCAAGCCACTTTGGGCTACAGAGAAGCAGCACTGGACTGTTGCTCTGGGGTCCAAAGTACTTTTTTCGGATGAAAGCAAATTTTGCATGTCATTCGGAAATCAAGGTGCCAGAGTCTGGAGGAAGACTGGGGAGAAGGAAATACCAAAAATGCGGTCCAGGGTCAAGTACCCACAGTCAGTGATGGTCTGGGGTGCCATGTCAGCAGCTGGTGTCGGTCCACTGTGTTTTATCAAGGCCAGGGTCAATGCAGCTAGCTATCAGGAGATTTTGGAGCACTTCAGGCTTCCATCTGCTGAAAAGCTTTATGGAGATGAAGATTTCATTTTTCAGCACGACCTGGCAGCTGCTCACAGTGCCAAAACCACTGGTAAATGGTTTACTGACCATGATATTACTGTGCTCAATTGGCCTGCCAACTCTTGAGAGACACAAGACCCAACACTCTGGATGAGTTTAAGGCCGCTATCGAAGCATCCTGGGCCTCCATAACACCTCAGCAGTGCCACAGGCTGATTGCCTCCATGCCACGCCGCATTGAAGCGGTCATTTCTGCAAAAGGATTCCCGACCAAGTATTGAGTGCATAACTGAACATAATTACTTGAAGGTTGACTTTTTTTGTATTAAAAACACTTTTCTTTTATTGGTCGGATGAAATATGCTAATTTTTTTAGATGTATGCCAAAATCATCAGTATTAAAACAATAAAAGACCTGAAATATTTCAGTTGGTGTGCAATGAATCTAAAATATATGAAAGTTTAATTTTTATCATTAAATTATGGAAAATAATTAACTTTATCACAATGCTAATTTTGACTTTATGCTGACTTTTTGAGAAGGACCTGTAATTAAGTATTCTAAGTATATCTCGATCAAAAGATTTAGTTCATGTATAGTCCAAATACCAAATATACCAAATATAAGTCAAGTAAACTCAAGTGCAATTTTAGGAATATTTCTGAGAAGTACATAAAAAGAAGACTGAAATTATACTGTCTTATCTTTTAGTTTAAAAAGAAGTATACTAACAGCACACCTGAATAAATGTCTTTTTCATAAGGGTCATCACTGACCTTGTTTAGTTTCTGATGCATGTTCCTGGTTTTATTAGGCACAGCAGATCCGTTTGCATCATTCCGTTAAAAACAGGGCTTTATAGTCTTTTATCAAAAGGTAATAAAATGTACAAGTGCTTCAGCTCTTCAGCCACCAGCCTCTATTCTAGTACATTACTCCCACTTCTCACAATCAATTCAATTCATCATGGATAAAATCTAGTCCTGCACTACATTTTCCCTTATTTCACCCAGAAATACAGACATAGACATGGCACAAAAACAGCATCTGAAGTTTTTTTCATAAAAACACACTACATATCAAGCCAATAATTTAGTATTAAATTGATTAAAAGTTACAATAAAGACATTCATGTTGTTACAAAAGTTATATTTAAAATAAATGCTGTTCTTTTGAAATTTCTATTCATGAAGAAATCCTGAAAATATAATATAATATAATTAATATAATATAATATAATATAATATAATATAATATAATATAATATAATATAATATAATATAATATAATATAATATAATATAATATAATATAATCTTAGTTTCCATAAAAATATTATTTAGAACAACTGTTTTATACATTGATAATGATAGGGAATGTAACTTGAGCAGCAAATCAGCATCCAGCGCATCCAGAAAGTATTCACATTTTGTCAATACCTCATAATGACAGCGTGAAATAAGTTTATTTGAAATCTTTGCAAATGTATTGTAAAAAAAAAAAAAAAAAATCACATGTAGCCTACCTAAGTATTCACAGCCTTTGCTCAATATTTGGTGAAGCACCTTTGTCACCAATTACAGCCTTGAGTCTTTTTTAGTGTGATGTTACAAGCTTGGCACACCTATTTGTGTGCAGTTTCTCCCATTCTTCTTAGCAGGACTTCTTAAAGGGGTGGTTCCATGTTTTTTTTCTAGGATTGGTTGTTTATGATGCACAGTATGACATGTCTTAATATTTCTTTTTATTTTAAAACGCGTATTTTTCTTATATTTGACCTTTATTCCACACCGCTGTCTCCACTGTCCTTTGAACGGCTCGTTTGCTTCCTGCTTCTATGAAGCCCATCCCTCTGAAAAACGCAATGGTCTTAGATTGGTCAGATGGCCAAACGTAGTTTCCTGTATTTTTAATGGCTGAAGTGCCAAGCACAGGTTGTCCGAAAACGCCACGCCCCTTACCATTATGGGCAGAAGTCACATCTGCGGTGACTAGCAAGGGTTTCAGGAAGAAGCTTGTTGTAGTCCAAACCGGCCATTTTTGCAGGCAATAAACTGCCATAACTTTAAAAGACAATATCTCCGTTTGCTTAGGCTGTGTGCTTAGGGTCCTTGCCCTGTTGGAAGATGAACCTTCGCCCCAGTCTGAGGCCCAGAGTGCTCTGGAGCAGGTTTTCATCAAGGATGTCGCTGTACATTGCTGCATTTATCTTTCCCTCAATCCTGACTAGTCTCCCAGTTCCTGCCGCTAAAAAACATCCCCACTGCATGATGCTGCCCCCACCATGCTTCACTGTAGCGGTGATGAGAGGAGCCTGGTTTCCTCCAGACATGATGCATGCCATTCAAGCCAAAGAGTTACATTTTTGTTTTATGAGACCAAAAACCGTGTTTCTCATTGTCTGAGAGTCCTTCAGGAGCCTTTTAGTGAACTCCAGAGGGGCTGTCATGTCCCTTTAATTGAGGAGTGGCTTCCGTCTGTCCACTTTACCACACAGGCCTGGTTGGTGGAGTGCAGCAGAGATTATTGTTCTTCTGGAAGGTTCTTCTCTCTCCACAGAGAAACACTGGAGCTCTGTCAGAGTGACCATCAGGTTTTTGGTCACCTCCCTGACTGAGGCCCTTCTTCCCCAATCGCTCCGTTTGGTCAGGCAGCCAGCTCTAGGAAGAGTCCTGGTGGTTCCAAACTTCCATTTATTGATGATGGAGGCCAATGTGCTCAGAACCTTCAATGCTGCAGAATTGTTTCTGTACCCTTCCCCAGATCTGTGCTTCGATACAATCCTGTCTCAGAGGTCTAAAGACAATTCCTTTGACTTCATGGCTTGGTTTGTACTCTGACGTGCACTGTTAACTGTGGGACTTTATATAGACAGGTGTGTGCCTTTCCAAATCATGTCGAGTCAACTTAATTTCCCACAGGTGGACTCCTATCAAGTTGTAAAAAACATCTCAAGGATGATCAGTAGAAACAGGATGTGCCTGAGCTCAATTTTGAGTATCATGACAAAGGCTGTGAATACTTATGTGATTTTTTAAATATTATTATTTTTATTTTATTTTATGTTTTATAAATTAGCAAAGATTTTAAACAAACTCCTTTCAAGTTGTCATTATGGGGTATTGTTTGTAGAATTTTGAGAAAAACAATGAATTTTATCAATTTTGAAATAAGGCTGCAACATATCAAAATCTGGAAAAAGTGAGGCGCTGTATATTATAAGAGAGAGAGAGAGAGAGAGAGAGAGAGAGAGAGAGAGAGAGAGAGAGAGAGAGAGAGAGTAATTTATAAATGTATGCATTTAAATTTGAATCTTCTGTATGCATCCTCCTTTTTAAGTTTTTTAATCTGGATACACAACACAAAACGACTCACAGTAGATTTAACTGCCAAATACTTATGGATAAAACAACGAGTCCATCAGCCCTGGCACACTTCAGCTGGCATTTAGCCTCTGACTTTCAAGCACCTACAGCATATTACGTGGTCTACAAGCGGGCGCTGCCAACGGGGGCCACCAGCCTGGCACAGAACCACGGGGAAACACCACCTCCACACAACCACTGAGACGTCCAACAGCCTGTTAACATCCTCAGCAGCCGAGCTGTTCTCTGCCTCACAGTGGGACCTCCGCTCAACTCTCTAAATGCTCTTTAAGAGCGGAGAAAAAAAAGAAAAGGAAAATGCAGGGAAGAAAAGACGAGGGGATTGTTGCGCAGGAGCTCTGGGAAACACATTAGCTGCCGATTGTCTCAGCATACTCCTGGCTGTTTCTAATGAATCACTAGAGAGGGTCTAGAACAATCTATACGCAGAAGCAAAATACAAGCCTGGCTCGTTGAGGTGAGGGTCACGGCTGCGTTCCCTCAGGGCTTCAAGAGTATACTAAAGAAAAAGGAGGGAAAAATCTTTTGTGAAGCGGAGAGAAAAGCAGCATCTGCTGCAACGGTGAGCCGAGCGCCAAGTCAGCGTGACCACAGACGCTGAAGACCCCCCTCTCCTTTCATCCGCACATTTGGCCTTCTACGTTTTTGGGTAACAGGAGAGATCGATGAGGTAATGCCTTCGCAAAAGCCACTAAAACAAAGGCAATTAATTTCAGCTCAAACACAAAGGGCAGCAAATATCACGCCCCTCAAATCAAGACTACAAGAGCGGTAGATGAGTCTTATTTACATGCACTGCTTCTGAGCAATACAAATAATGGATTTTGTGCCTCTTTGTTAATATACAAACACGATATCTTCATGTCTGGGTAAGCAGAAAAACCTGGAGTCAGTAATAACTCTTCTTTTGAATATACAATGCCTGAAAATGAAAGACAGGGTTTAGTAAATTCTGCATTTCAATCATTTACTTCAAACCTGAATATGTGAACACAAAGAGAGATATTTAAGAATATGTCAAAACTACAAAAATAGCACCATGTGTCATTTTTTTTAATGTGCAAAAGTCTAATGTTCACCAAGGCTGCATTTTTTTTGACGAAAAAGCAGTAAAAAATAGCCTAGAAATCTAGACGCACCCTAGCAGCAGCAAATCTAATCTGCCGCGAGTGTCGTCTAGCAACTCTCAATACCCTTCTGAGCTGTAAAAGCCAAACTCTGGTCGGGCCAATCACATCGTGTATAGAGTCGGTGGGCGGGGCCATAATGACGACGGCCGAGTTGCGTTTGTGTGCTTCTAGTAAACACAGAAACTGGCAAACGGCGGTCTTTTGAATCAGCTTTGACCGCGACTCTGGAAGACTTGGAGTTAAGCTTTTCTCTGTGAAAAGAACAAAGATTTTTTTATTTTCAGCATTCTTTGCTGCATCAAAAGAACAGCATATATTTAAAAATAACAAAACCATTTAAAAAAGCTAATCAGTTTAGAGTCAATATTTTTTAAAGATTTGTGTGAGAAACAGAAGTCAAGAACCAACACTGGTTTGTGCTATTGACGCCAAACCTGGTGCACTTTTTAAAATCCGAATGCAGATTGCAAATATGAATGTGCATATTAAAATGAAGTTCTTAAAAGATGTATCAATTATCAACTTTATGATCAACTTTGTAAATTAGTAAAAAAAAGAAAGAAAAAAAATAGTTTTTTGATGATTTGGAATAGACATACAGTATATAGTGCTTTTTATGATTTTTGGAGCTGGACAATGAAAAACTTAAAAAACTTCTTATATGTTACACGGAACAAAAAAAGTTATGAGCGTGAGTAAATTATGACTATGTTCATTTTTGGGTGACCTATACCTTTAATATGTGACTTCGACACAGGATCACTCAATGTGTTTTCACTCTGGTCCAACATTATGTAAGTCTATTACTTTAACAGTTACTGGGATTTTATTAGATGATATTGAGATGGCAGCTTGACATAGTCACATATAAACACACACAAACAAAATTCACCTGGCTCTCCTTACAGTAAGCATGCAACTCAATCATTTTACCCATGAGCCTTTGCGTCAGACACCACTCTGTAGCCTTATCCATAATTCATGCAGCATCTCCCTCTGGCCTGTCTAACGTTTCTACTGTGCCATGAGGTGGATATTATGGTGTGTGTGTGTTTTCTTTTATTGAATAACAAACGGGTGTCGTTCAACATAAAATATAGAAATAGGACCTCTGGAAATATACAACAAAGCAGGCTGTTTCCTGAATGATTTCGTGTGAGGGTGTGTGTTCTGCTTTTTATACGGAGTATTAGTGGAAATCTTTGTCACGGCGCTACATCAGAGCAAAAAGGGGAAACAACCGCTGGGACTGGGAAAATGTGCAATATTTCAAAATTACATCTGTCAAGCATGGCAGAAAAATAGCAGGTGATTTGAGGCAACATGAGTGACGTTGACTGCTGGAAATGCAACAAAGTTGAGCAGAGTCTAAGTGTATGAAAATGAGCAGTGATAGGACTGAAGAGGAGCTCATGTGATCTGCCTTCTGATACAAAACCAACAGAAGAGACTCTAGTGATTTAATCAGTCCAGTTCACACCAAGAACATAGTTTAAGTGCATGCATGAGTTATTGTTCAAAGGTTTTTTTGTATGTTTTTGAAATCTTATGCTCACCAAGGCTGCGTTTAATTGATCAAAAATCAAGTAGAACCAGGAATAAAATGAAATATTACAATTTAAGAGAACCAAAGCTGAATGTTCAGCATCATTACTCCAGTCTTCAGTCACATGATCCTTCAGAAATCAATCTGATTTGCTTCTCAAGAAACATTGCTGCTATACACATTGATGTAAATGTGTTACATTTTTTAACACTTGAGCAATTGAATGCATCCTTGCTTAAAGGGGGGGTGAAATGCTGTTTCATGCATACTGAGCTTTTTACACTGTTAAAGACTTGGATTCCCATCCTAAACATAGACAAAGTTTCAAAAACTAATGTTGGACGTTTGATGGAGTATTTCTGTGTCAAAAATACTCCTTCCGGTTTCTCACAAGTTTCGGCGAGTTTTTTTCGAGTATGGGTCTATTTGACGTTAATAAGAGCGGAAGGTCCTTGTATGGGCCGTACGGGCTCTTCTCCCGGTAGGGTGCGCGCGCGCGTGACTAGAGCACGCTGTAAACAGTCTCTCAGCTGCAGATCCAGTCGTCCGTGAACGGCGCCGCGCTCCACTTTATTCCTATGGGTGACGTCGAGCGACTTCAACTCTTCAGCACAGCATTCCGGGAAGGCAGCGCTGCATTTGAACCGATTTGAACGCAGAAATGACGGGAAGCTTGACAACATCGTTTCAGTTGCGTCTCAAAATGGATTTACACGCCACTGCTGTCACAGGACTTTACCAAATCATACCAAAGAAGTGTGTTTCTGACGGAGCGGTCCCAGCGATAAAGCTTCGACGGTGAGTTAACTTAAACTGCTTCAAATGTCTCTGCTATTGGCTACCGTCGCATGAGTAAACATCAGTAAACGACACGATCGCGTGCTTCGTCATTCAAATGCGCTAACGGTTACTCCATTGTTGTTCTCTGTATAACGTTACAGTATTCTGACGTGCAAAACCGTTTTGCTTGCTACTTCTAAGGTCTAGTCGCATACAATAGTCCATAAACCGAATCATGTCCTCATACTCTGCGAGTAAACACACAGAAATGTGGAGAGGCCATTAAATACAGTAACTTACATACCACAGAGACGGACGTCCTGCTGTTGCCGTTTCTCCTGTTCAATTTATTTCTCCCTCAGATTTGATTGTGGATCATTATCTGTATTAGCTGAGATAGATGGGTTTCTCCACGCTTGATGACGTCACCGCTTTGCGCGCTTGTCATTCTTTAGCTCCGCCCACACGATACGCCTCCAGGCGCTCGGTTTTTTCCGGAAAGACTCGGCACAGCCTATATTTCTTTTATAAATATGATAAAACTAAAGACTTTTCGGAGATATGAAGGATGCAATACTACTCTATAGGTACTCAAGATTGACATGAGATTGACTGAAACTGAGTGTTTCACCCCCCCTTTAATATAAGTATTCATTTCTTGGAAAAAACAGTAGTGTGTGTTCTGTGAACATAATTGAAACTCAAGGGAAAGTTGATTTCTCAATTCCTCACCCACCTTTAACAGTGTAAAAAAATTAAACAGCGTTTCAACAGACATACAACGTTGCCTGGAACAATGGAAACCTGTTCATAAGCATTCTTTTTTTTTTTTTCTGTTGCCGATGTTACAGACAGAATTCTTAAAGTCAGGTAAACTTGAACTGTTCTCAACCTCTGGCCATCACTGGAGCTCTTTATTTCTTTTGGAGACCTGGTTAGCTCATCAATCAAGATAACAGGCAATTATCAGTCACTCTGAGCAAACCCACTCTTCAGCAAGGGTGTTTAACCGCTTTTGTGTGTCTTCTCAAATTGCACGCTTACTTGAGTCGAAGAATCCTCCTTTTGTGTGTTCTCCACCAAGTCTCCAAGTATTATTTGTTCCCCCGTGTTTCTGTCCGGTTAGCAGATAAATAATCGCACTTCAGCATCCTTCCTGCTCTCCCAATTAAGGACACGGCTTAAGTTTGTCTAAAGACGGCCTCATCAAATTTGACCAACCCAAAAAGAAAACATGCAAACCAGATCTGTCTTCTCACTCACTCAGTCACTCACTTACACACTCACACTCACACTCTCACTCACACACAGCTCATATGGTGAAAAAAAAAAAAAATCTCACCATATTATGAAGTTAATGCGCACCATATTTATTCATTTTGCTGAAGATTAAACGAATACAAGTAAATCTTAAATCTTTTTTTCTGAAACTTGCACACAGATCAAAAAATCAAGGCATAAACTATATATTAAAAGCAGTCTTATTTTAGTACTATTTATACTCATTAATTATAATTTTTTACAGTTTTTATTTTTATATTTTATTGATTTGTTATTTTATAAAGGGCATTTTCCCTAATCTTATTAAAATGTAATTACATGTATGCTTCATCGTTCATTTTAAATCATTTAATTTGATCAATGAATTCAATTGGAATAATAAAACACTATATGGCTGTTGCCAATGACATTAAATATTTTGAGAAATAACAGAAACTCTTCTAAACTAACATAGCAACACATTAAATGCTACTAAATCTCCACCTTAACATTAATCTTGCACAAACACATTATATAACACTTAATTTTTAGCGTTTACTCTCCCTTTGCATGCTAAATAGAAATCCCAGCCCAGTTTCAGTTAAATTTAAGCTTGTCTAAATAAGTTCATAAATAAAAGAAAGTTCATAAAACTCAACAATGAAACCATTCAGATTAGTTCAAATGTGTCAGTTTTGTAAACTCAAAAGAAAGTTCTAAATACTCATAAAAAGTAATTTAATTGAACTCATTTTTTTATTTGAGTTGGCTCTGCTCAAACCAATGAATTATTTTGAGTGTTAGGGCTTAGTGTATTTTAGACTTCTTTTTACCCCAAATTGAAGAATGAAAAAATATATTGGGTCTTATGTAAGTCATGTAATATTTATATTTCAGCTTTATTAGTTACTAAATCTGTTTTAATTTTTTAGCTTCACTCAACGATAATACTGAAAGTTTGTCATTAAATAAAAAGACCTTATATCAAATTTAAGAACTTAAAGACTGATTATCTCTGGGCTAATTGCAAGTTAGACTAGTTAACATAATGACCGTGTTTATGCAACAGGCCCCATATTATTAAAATATGTCAATATATGAGATTATATAACAACTTAAATAAAAAAAACAAATGTCTCAAAACAGTAAAAGTAACATTATAAAACAGTATGACGTGGTCATACCACCCAGAGTACTGGTACTTTAACACAATGATGGAAACTGAGTCACACTGATATCAGCAGCTTCGTTCCACTGAAGGTCTGATCGAGCCAGGGCTTCATAAACTTATCAACATTATAAAATATGATTTTCAGCAAACAGCTGCTCCTCAGTTGGAGATAAATCTGCTTTGATATATATTATAAAATGGATTCTTTCAGCTCTAAAATCTGACTGGATGAGCCTAGTTTATGCTATAACTAGCTGCTCACACCTGTGACCGCACGTCAACTGAATTCAACATAAATATTCAAGTTGTTCAAATAGTGAACTTTGATCATTGTGTTGCTTGGAAACAGTCCACACTTAAGCTAATGAGCTATCTTACACTCTTTCATTTTGTGTTATTTACTAGCTAACACATGAAGACGTCACTACAAAATACAACTTTTGACCTTATTAAATTCCTGATGCACATTTTCTAGATTTCAAAGGTTAATACAAAAGAAACCACATGATTGTATCACCATAATGAATATAGAGCACAACTGGTTCCTATTTATTTTCTTCATTGGTATTTAAAGAGGATTCAATAAAGAGTTTAAAGCAAAAAACATGACAAACAATGAAAACTCTGATTCAAAGCAAAAACGTATTAATAAATGAGGGGAAAAAAGACAAATGCAACGATCTATTTATCACATGAAGCAAAAACAATGCGGTATATGTCATTATTGTAAGTATGAAAAAAAAAAATTATATTGTAAAATGTTTAGATATTACTGGTCAAAAGTTTGGAAGAGAGTATGTTTTTTTTTTTAAATAAATACTTTTTAATCAGCATAAATGCACTACATCGATCAACAGTGACAGTAAAGACATTGTTACACAAGATTTATATTTCATATAAATGCTGTTCTTTTGAACTTTTACCATCAAAGAATATTAAAATGATTTCTGAAGGATCATGTGACACTAAGTGCTGAAATTAAGCTTTGCATCACTGGAATAAATTATATTTAGATTCAAATAGAAAACAGTTATTTTATTATTATTACATTCTTTAATTGTAATAATTTTTCACAATTTGACTGTATTTTTCATCGTATAATTGCAGCCGTAGTAAGCCTAAGATACTTCTTTCAATCTGACTTGATTTCATCATTTGCAGTGCTTAAGTGGGCGGTCACTGGTGAGATCTTTTACTACCAATTCTGTTTCCATGGTAACAGCAACTGATTGGTGATACTCTCTTTAGAATTATCTGTAGTGTTATTTTTCATCAAGAATCAAAACACATTTAAAAACACACTTTTGGTTTCTGCAGGAGCAAATATCACCAGTTAACAATTTATAAGAAATCTTAAAAAAACATACAATACCATTAAAAGTCAAGTTCACTATATGGAGAAAATGAACCTATTGTTTACTTCATTAAACAAGGCTGCTGAAACAGTCAGACCTGCAAAACAACCTGGAAACAGATGCTAGAAAATTCCTCTACCGACGAATGATGCTGGCGTAGTGCTACCGTACATTTCATCTCTTTAATTCCTCCCACATGGCCAGTGTGACAAGTCTGAACCCGTAAATAAGCTCTCGAGTCTAATAGCTGCGAAGCCATGAGTGGAACTCGCCATTTGCATTGGTTAAGAGTTTTATCTGCAGCATCTGAAGGCTTTGTCTGTTCTGCTGACTAAAGCCATTCGTTCCACTAAATTAGTCCCATTAGCTTAATGCAACATGGAGGTCATTACCACCGCTCCTCTGCAGAACTGACCCCTGCACTCAACGCAAGGCCGCCATCTGATCTAGGATCAGTCCTCGTTACTGGAATATAAGCAGTGTGCTCTGTGAGAAAAACAGCAAAAGAGACCTCCTGTGATGACAACTGATGGGCAAATAATAAGAAAAAATCATTATGATCATATATATATATATATATACATATATATATATATATATATATATATATATATATATAAAGTTAAGACACTATATATCCTCTACATCAAATTTGAAATCTTAAATATACAATGTAACACAAATGTCAAAAAAATATTGATTGGGTCAATTTTTAATGTTTATTGCTGTTGTTCAGTGTTTTAACTTTTGTAATATACTTTAAAGAAATCAATGGCAATGATATCTAAGATTTTTATGGAATTTGATAATATATATATATATATATATATATATATATATATATATATATATATATATATATATATATATATATATATAAATTTTTATTAAATTACCTAAAATACCAATAATAATGATAGTTAGCATTAATAATAGTAGTTATTATTTTTATGATATATATTAATTAGGGCTGTCAATCAATTCAATGTCAATATCAAGTTGTCATTACCCTAAAATGGTAATAATCATGGTAGTTTTTTATTAATAATAATAATAAATGTAGTTTTTACCAATTGCCCTAAAAACATGTTGTTGTTGTTATTATTATTATTGTTATTATATCTAAATAATTATCTAACATAGATAAATAACAGTGATTGTAGAAGGTATATTTCAGAAAATGAAGGCATGATTACAACAGATCATGTTAAACCAGAAAGGCCAAACAGAAAACACATTCGGTGTGTTCAGTCAAGTTTATTTCCTAAATCCTGGTAGTGATTTGACATGATAGCATTCTACATGTGTAGTATTCAGCAGGATGCAGTATTCTGCCAGCTTCTTATAAAAGAATTGAAATCCTTCTCCCAATGCTATTAAAGCTGTGTTCCACACAAATTAAATCAAGGGTTTAAATGTGTCTAAACCAAAGGGGAGCGATGGAGGAATTCATTTCAAGGCCGTTTCCCTTCAAACTAATTGAAACTGTATTTCAAGAGGACTCTTAAATTATGCAACGCAGGGCCCCGCCAGACCCCAGCGCAAGATCCCAAACACGCAAGGAGATACGCTATGATTTGAAAGCATGTCCCTTTAATGGCAGGGTTTAATCCTGACTTAAATAACTGAGGAAGGAATGGTTGTTTAGGAACATGTGAAGGGGAAAAAAAGAAGAAAAATCGAGTGACTCGCAGCAATTTGCAAAGATCTGTGTACACCAACAGTCTCGCAACAGTGCAAATCAGACAATCTATTCCTTCAGTCTGGTCCAAAAAGAGTCTCGAACTGTGTAATTGACTTCAATTGCTGTATAATATTTACAACATTCGGTTCCAGAGTGCACTGCAATTGCTTAATTGCTTAATAGCACAGCACATTTTTACAATAGATTATAGCTCAAATGAATATACTGTAGAATAAAGACTTGATGTTCAGTCGTAGTTGAAGTATCTCACCAGATTGAACTGATATTAGCTAATGAGGTTCAGTCACTGAATTCATTAACATTCTCAGAATTGGTTTTTTTAAACCAATTTGCAATGTGAAATCATGAGATCCATTATGAATAAAACCATGGAAATTGATGGGAGGTAATGACTGAATCACTATCTGGTCAGTTTCAGCCAATCGGTTGGTCAGTAGAGACCGATACTATAAAGTCAAACGAAGGAGTGGTTGTGTGACATGAAATATGTCAGTGAACCACTTTTATAAAACAACAGCAGAACAATTGAATAAATAATACAATTGTGCAAAATCATTATTATATTGTTGCACTGAATTTACTTCAAATGAAATCATTCTGCTCGCGTTTCACAAATGAGCATCGCTGGCTTTATTTGTTCTTGCTGAGAGTTCGTTGTTTTTCCCCGTGTTCGACGATCTTCTCGTCCACGTAGAGGCCTTTGCGTCTTCGTACGGCGTTCATGTATTTCAGAGCCTGACTGGTTGAGTCTGCTTTTTCTCCAAAGTGTAAATATTCCTCCTCAGTAGTGGGCACCCAGAATGGATCACTAGGGATAACCTAAAACACACACACACAAACACACACACACACACACACACACATTGTTAATGATGTCTGTGCTGTGGTTAGATATTTGCATGCAAAACTTTAATGCAACTCATGAACAATAAATGACTAATGTCAATGTATTTCACTGATTCTTGAGATAAGAGACAAAAGATTAGATGTAAAAAATAAAAACTACTTTATTCAAAATTGGTATTTTTGTAGACAAAGGTTTAAATATATTATATTATATTATATTATATTTATTCACTCCATAACTTAATTTGTGTCAACTCCATCAGACTCACTAAAAAGCATGCTAATTTAATTGAATCCATCCAAAAACACTGTAAAATCTTCAGTTATGTAATATTGGTTTTTAGTAAAAAAACTATCTAAGTCATAAAATATATTTTCAGTTTTTTTTGTGTTTTTACACTATTATGAAAAACCCAGTTTCTAAAATTCCTTATTTTCTTCCCTCCTCTTAATATTAAACATATATCACCAATGTTGCACTGTAAAAAAAATAATAAAAAATGTTGGTTTAAACAACCTGGTTGTTTTGAGTTTATTGAAATTAAAAATTTGAGTTGATACAAAGAAGGAAATTGGTTTAATAAATAGAAAATATTATTGTATCTGACCCACATAAACAATTTAATAAATCATGAAAATGGCACAATTTGGCATGTTTCACTGCGTCATCAGAAATAAAACACACACAATTACCCAATATGCTTACAAAATCTTTTAATAATATTTGAATAAATGTTGACGATTCTCAAAAATGTTCATTGTATTAACTCAAACTTTGAATTTTAATAAACTCAAAATTAAGGCAACCAGGTAACCTTTTTTTAAAATTTATTACGGTGTAGGTAATTAAGGCACAATAGCATGTTCCATTGATGTTTTAACATTTTTACACAATAAATTGAACAAAGAAAAAGAAAAACCTTCACCTGATGGTGTAAAATTCTGATGGTATTGACAAAGGTTGAGCTGAGGCGAAATATACAGTATATGTAAATACAATCATGAAACAGCATTAGATGAATTCCCCATATACAAAAATCACATTATACAAACTTTTTGAGGGCACCTGTTATCCAACAAACAAAAAAACCGACGGAGTTGAACATTTTTTTCCCCCCACCTTCACCATGCGTTGTACAGTGGAGCAATTTAATTTAGTTTCCTCATTTGTAGCTGCCTTAATAAACTTATCAAAATAAAAAGATTTATCCCTCAACTAATTACCAAAACTATTACACTGCGATGACAGAGTTGATATGTTAAGGCTGCAGAGACTTCAATATTGTTTTTTAAAATATTTAAAAAATAATTCCAAAAATGATCTTTCAGGAATGTGTTTTCTACTGTGAGCTTCACAATGAGCAGGAAATCATAAGTGCTCTGTCAATAAGTGCAGAGTTAAAGCTGCCCATGACGCTGCCTGATTTATTCAGAATGATAAAAAAATCATTGACACAAACTGAGGACACAATTTTATAGGTATTTTTAATGGAAAATACTATTTAATATTTACTTGTTGTATCGTTTGATATCTACAAGATTTCTGCCTTATAATGTAAACTGTGTATTTTTTAATTTGTTGCATTTTTAACCACTTTATTTGGTAGTTTTATATTGTGAACCTGCTATGGAAAGGTTAGATTACATGCATTGCACAAGTATAGTGTGTGCTTTTAAAATAATACTAAAGAAATTATTTAAAAGAATAAGCAATAAATGTCTGAGTACACAAATTTCCCTTAGATGCAACTTTTGGATTATTTTTATTGTGTCGATATTCTTACTTTTAAATATAAATAGGGCTTTTGTGTTTGGGACATGTTTTGTCCCTTATCTCAAGAATCAGTGATTTGATATTAATATTAACATTGTTCTTGTTCTCCTGGATGCCGATTGGTCAAAACAGCATTCCAGTGCTGACTGACAGTCTATGATTAACAGGATTTAATATTTAATGAATTAATACAATTAATTAAACATTTTATGTGGAACAAATATTATTATTGTAATAAATGTATTTATTTTATTATCTAAAATATCAAATAAGGCAATATTCATTTTTAAATCAGTTAACATTGATACAAATATGATACAAATATCAAAATGTATTAAAAATAGGCAAAACAAATAATGCAAAGTAATTATTTGACTTGTTTATCTAAAATAGACATTAAAACAAAATAAATAAACAAAACAAACAAACAAACAAACAAACAAACACAATTTTAATTTGAATATATATTGTATTTAATTCACTGGATTATCCAATATTATATTATTCTAAATAAAATTAAATAATAAATTTAAATGTATATTTCTTAAATAAACAAATAAATAAACAAATAAATATGTATGTATTTTAAATCACTGGGTTATCCAATATATGTATTATTATTATTCTAAATAAATAACTCTAAGCATTACATTTTCTGGATTATTCAAAATAGCCTAAGACTAATTATCACATGACTATTTAAACAAAAACAAACTTTTTTTCTTCTTCATTTAATTTCCAGCAAAATGAAGTGTTGTGATACTGTGACTATGAATGTAGAATTATTTGGGTCATACCATCCACCCCTAATGTCATATTTAACGTACACCCTAATGTAAAGTGTTACTGATTTCCAGAATTTAGAAGATCTAAGATCAGATTTTAAGATGACATTTTTGTCAAGTACTGCACATCTATATTGTTAATTTGTGAGTCAGCCAGACAAGAGTTCAGAAAACTAGAATTGGCACCACAATAAATTTCTATCCCTTTGTTTGCCTCACTTTCATTATAAAAACGAAAATGAGTTGTTCGAGGGCAGAAGTAGACTACGCAATTGTCCGCTGTGAAGAGATACACATAATGGTCATTATATGAGGCACAGCGAGAGCATGTACCAGCGTACACACACACACACACACACACACACAGCAATGGGAGCAGGTGCTCGGCGGATGACGCAATCCCTGCAGCAACACACACACACACACACACTTCCACACAATATGACCTCATGCTCAGACAATAGCGCGAGTGGTACAATTACTGTAAGAGTCCAGCGGGGCCCCTGCACCTGGTCCCACAGAGGCCCCACGGCGTGGGCTCTGTTACCTCGGGACAGATGGCAACAACGGACGGATTTACACAGTTATCGACTGCTGCCCGCAAACCGAGCCAGTCCAGCGCTTCAAGAGCATCTGCGGCCGAACTTCACTGACGGATCAGTGCGTTTGTGGAAGACAGCAAGGTTACAATTAGCATTTCAACAGCAGAAGAGCACCAGCAAAGAGCTTCATGAGTGCTGATCTTTGATTCGATATCTGCTTTCTTATTCTCATCTCTCTCTCTCTCTCTCTCTCTCTCTGCTGACCTGACAGCTTGGGTTACTATCCCTCCTTTTTTCCTCCACCAAAGAGCTTTTGTCTTGTGTGTGCACCCATTCAAGCACAACCCAACAAGTGACAAGGCACTTTTCATGTGTCTTCCATGCGAACACTCACACACACAAGCTCTGGCTTACTAAGACAGCGTTATCAAACCTCATAAATGGCTGATCTGGAACATTCAACACAAGCTGCAAATCACAAAGAGCGTTTTTCACACAAGCTGCACGAGAGACCGGAATTAATGTTGATTTAGATAGAGTTAGCATCTTGCTAAGCTAAAAACACACTATTCTAATAGAGGTACACAACACACAAATATTGGCTAGAAGAGTCTGTTTTTAGATTTGATATTCATACGCTACACTGTACAAATTTTTGGTTGTTTTTTGTTGGTTTAACTTAAAAAAGTAAGTAACCTGGTTGCCTTAAAATTTTGAGTTTATTGAAATTAAAAATGTCAGCTGATACAATGAAGGAAATTTGTTTAAGTAATAGAAACTCAAAATATTATTGTATCTGAACCACATAAAAATGTGATAAATCATGAAAATAGTTTCACTGCGTCAGGTTGTCTAATTTCAAAAAATGTTCATTGTATTAACATTTTTTTTTAAAATTTCAATTAACTCAAAATTTTAAGGCAACCAGGTAACTTTTTTTCTAAATATTTTTTTATAGTGTACAAGCTCTTTTAGGTTTTTAAAAAAACAGGGTTAATATGATTTTTTTTTTAAATAAATGAATACTTTAATTTCACAGGGACGCATTAAATTGGTCAAAAGTGACAGAAACGACATTTATAATGTTACAATAGACTACCATTTCAGATAAATTCTGTTCTTTTGAACTTCAATATTTCAAGAATCCTGAAATAAAAATGTATCATGGTTTCCACAAATAAATTCCTGTTTTCAACATTGATAATAATAATTTATTTATTGAGTAATAAATCATCATATTAGAATGATTTCTGAAGGATCATGTGACACTGAAGACTGGAGGAATGAAACTGAAAATTCAGCTTTACATCACAGGAATAAATTATATTTGCAATACATTGAAATAGAAAACCGTTATTTAGAATTGTAACAATATTTCACAATATTAGTGTTTTTAGTGTATTTTGATCAAAATAAATGCAGCCTTGGAGAGCAAGACACATTTTTCTAAAATATTTAAAAAAAACTTTTGAACAGTAATGTTTACATTGAATTATTTACATTTTTAATAGACAATTTTTTTCAAAGATTCTTCGTTGAATAGAACGTTAAAAAGAATAGCATTTATTTTATCTAATTGTAACACTATATATATCTTTACTGTCACTTTTAAAACATGTAATGTGTACTTGCTGAATAAAAATATCAATTTAGATATATACTCTCTAGATCAAACAATCATATAAATATTATTTCACCGTGTTTTTTACCCGCAAAGTTGTTCAATCGGTCATGATTGTGATAGAGTCGGATAATTGTTACAATGCCGGTGAATGGAAATGTAGTGAGACGGAAGGTTTTAATGAGCGACCGTCCGCCGCTGCCCACGTCAGGGTGGAGTGTGTGTTTGATAGCAGCACTAACACTGAATGACTCTAACTGTGTGTCAGAATTGCACAACGGTCCAGTGTAACTCATTAGTCTGTTTCTTTGTCCATCTTACACAATTAGATTATGTTGACCTGCATGCGTCTTGCTCATGGCCGGTGCTGATTAGTGCGTGTATGTGAGTGTGTGCGTCCGTCTCATGGCAGGGGCGTGCAGACGCTTGGCAGACAGATCGAGGGCGGACTCGAGGCCCTGGCATATGTGTCTAATGGTGTCTAATGGGCTCTCGGCACAGTGGGGAACAAACACACATACACACACACACATGCGCACGCACACACACTCTCTGAATGGAAGTGCTGCTGTCAAAGCTTGACATCTGCCCACACACACAAGCATACAGACGCAATGCATGCATGCAGGCTGTCAGATGTAGTGTGTAGGTTCTCTGAGATATGGCAGCGAGCGGGTGAGTTTTCACACTAATGGTGCAGCGTCCTGCGTTTGGCCCCTTTTCAACTCTGCGGCTCTCGGAGAAAGACAGAGACAAAGACAGGTGAGAGATCGACAACAAAAAAGATGAGGAAATGCTACCCGGACCAACTTTATAAGACT
>NC_090172.1:52751809-52899309 GCF_024679245.1 Pseudorasbora parva
AGTGCAGGGATACTATTCGTTGTGATAATGTCATTCAGCTGTAGGTCATTCATGACCTGGGGGCAGAAGGCATCAGAGTCTTTGGATAGCTGAAATGTGCAAAGTAGCGAACTTGAACTTGGCTTTGGGGCTGAGGCTGTGTTGTCACAGTGTGCTGCAGGGGGTCCCGTGGCCTTTGTGACATGGCAGTCTGGCTCTGTGGGAGTTCCCGTGACCTCTGTGACTTGACAGTCTTGCTCAGACGATGTGTGTGTCTGAAGGGGCAGAGGGTCACGCACTTGAGCCCAGACTTTCAGCTGTTTGAAGTCCAGTACGGGTTCGAAGCGGTCCAGCAGGTCTTTTCCGATGAGAAACGGATAAGTGTTCATAGGGGAGATATAGACTGGGTGTATCAGCCTCATAGGTCCAATTGTCAGGTGGATGGAAGCTACGTGCTTGAGCTGGATGTCGTTTTGGCTATACGACTGCACATTTAGCTTACAAGTGTGAAGGTTAAGGGTGCGATTTTTCCTCTGTGCTTCAAATCTGAGTCTTTCAAACAGTTGGGCGGATATAAGCGTGAGGTCGGAGCCAGTGTCAACTAGGGCTTCGAGCTTAAATTCCCTTTCCATAGTGATAGTCAGATAGAGTTTTCGAGCCATCCCCTTCTCGATCAGGTTTCCCAGGAGTCTTGGTGTGGGGACCTGTGTGTTGCTTGATAAGCCGTCTGGATATGTGTCAAGTGTCTCATTATGCGTGCAAACAATCAAAACAGCGCTTTTTGGTACGCTGGGCTGCGCCATGATACTGTCTTGATTAGAGGCTGTTGCTGTCAGCTGTCGTGTGGGTGTGCTGCTGACGTGTGGGTGTGCAACAGTTAGTACACTAGTCCGTGATTGGGGAACAGTGTTCAGGGTGGATGATTCAGTTGCAGGAAGGGCGGGAAGGTTGATTTCAGGTATCATGTCTAGTCGTGCTGTACCTGGTCCGTCCTTCTTGTCTTCCTTGTGAGGTTTCTGTCGGAGGAGCTCTTTCAGGATCTTTATGAGCTCTGTAACTTCAGAAGCAGCTACACTTTCTTTGCCAGACGTGGGTTCAGGTCTGGGCCTACCATTGTCCCGTCGAGAGTGGCCTCTTCGCTGGCTTTTTGGGCGAGGCGGGTCCCAGGATCCTTCAGAGCGATCGCTCTGGTACCGTGGACGGTCGCCATTACGACCACGCTGCCCTCTGCTGGCTTGGAGTGGTTTGGACTCTTTGTTGACGGGTCGGTAACTGTGGTTCTGTTTGGCACCCTCTAGGGTTAGCTCTGGGTGGTGCACAGAGACAGGGCAGATGGTGGGCTGTTTTACAGTCTTTTCAGAAATGGTTTTCTGTTTGACGTAAGCTTTGTGAGCCAAGTCTCTTAACTGTTGCGTGCCCATGCTGCGCGGGCACGCCAGCACCCCCAGGTGGTAACTGATGGTAGGGTGCAGGTTTCGGAGGAAAAGAGTTTTGAAGTTGATGTCCTCCTCCATGCCTGGGTCGTTACGTGTCCCGAAGTAGGCACGTCGCAGTCTGTTATAAAAGTTCTGTGAGGTCTCACGTCGAGCTTGCTTGAGGTCCATGGCAGTGATGAACCCCTGGTCTGACTCGGGATCGGAGTACTCACGAATTAGAGCTTGTCGTAGATGCCAGTAGTCCGCTTTGATGGCCTCTGGTTGTCGATCCAGAAAGCTGCGTACGTCCCGATTAGACGTGGCCCTGAGCAGGTACAGTCTGTCCCAGTTGTTCGCGTGAGCGACAGTTTGCAAGTAAAAGTCTATGTCTTTTAAGTACGCGTGGACGTCGTGTCCTCCTGCCGGGTCTGGGCTGAAAGTAGGAATATTTCTGGCCAGCTTGTCAAGGTTCTTTGAAGCTTCGTGGCTGTTGACCTTGACTTCCTGGAAGGGCGTCCTTTCCTTTGCTGCTGACGGGGATTCGTGGAGACTGGCGGGTGCTCTTTTAAACAGGGGGCTGTCATTCCCCTTCGTAGCTCTTGCTTCGTGGCTAAAATGTGCGGAGTAACTGGTCAGGGGAAACTGTGTGTTGTGTGTTTCCCCCTTCCGGTAACGTTGCACTATATATGATTGTCTCAGTTCTCTTTGCACCATGTCAAGTTCATCTTTGAGCTCGTGTCTTTGCTGGATGAGCTCGTCGATCTCGGCTTGTGCCGACTGCAAATGTTTTGCATAGACTTTAGCTTTAATGTCTCTGTCTTTAAGTTCATCAGTGGCTCTCTCCAGGAGGGATTCGCCACGCCGAAGCTTTTCGTCGAGTTGTTTCCTGGTGTCTTTCTCTGACTGTATTCGTCGGTCGGTGTCACGACGGAGCTCCTTCAGGGTCTTTTGAAGTCTTTCTATTTCTTTTCTTTGTTCTTTGTCTGTTTCGTCGTCTTTCTCTGTGTCTAGAAGCTGATCTAGACGAAGCTGGGTGAGGGCTTGGTCTCTCCGGGCCTCCTTGGCTTGAAGCTTTAGCGTTGCTGCCTCCTGTTCCAGGTTGTCGTAGCTCCCTTCGCTTAGCCGTGCCTGTGCGATGAGGACGTGGGCGAGGCTTCCGAGGATCTTGGCCACTTCCTTGTTGGAGTAGCTCTGCGTGGGGTCGTGTGTCATCAGCTGGTCTAGCTCGGTGTCCAGTTGTCCCTGGCTCAGCTGCACCAGACTTCCTTGACTGGTGGCCGTTAGCGCTTCCAGCCATGTCGTTAGGCGGTCCCACGGGACGGCGGAACTGGGTGCACGGAACATTACTGCGGACGAAAGAAACACAGCACACACACACACACAGAGAGAGAGCCAATGCAAGCTTGTTCTAAGCTAATGAGCTATCGTACGGATAGCTGGGAATTTTGGCTAACTGATCTAGACAGTTAGATAATTAGACAATTCAGACAATTAGGTGGGCGGTAGCCCTGGGGGGTCACTTGGTGAACTGCTGCTCGGTCGTCCCGGGACTATTTAATTCTCCTTGGGGTCTCTTGGTGAACTGAAAGAAACACAATCGTGATAGTCCAACAGTGAGGATAGGAAAGAGCACAGTGGAAACAAACACAAGATGAATTGGTCTGTAATGAAAGGAATGTCAGCGTGCGCGCCGGGAGTGTTAGGGAAATTAATTGGCTAAATGCTCAAGATATACTAAAATTCGGCTTGTACTATGGGTTATCCCATTTAGCTCATCCGGGGTGGATTGAGGTCGCTTAAGTGGAAGATTAAATATCAAGAGCAATTTAGAAAAAGGCAAAAGTTTCTGTCAAGTAATGATAAACAAAAGCACTTTTGATACTGTTTGTAATTACCAGACTGAGCTTTATTCCCACTGGTAGGGGAAAAGAAAAACTTTTGCAGAGAGAAAAAATAAATAAAAATAATAATAATTAAAAAAAATAAAAAAAATAATAATAATAATTTTTAATTAAAAAAATTAATTAAAATTAAAAATTAAAATTGAAAATTGAAAATTAAAAATAAAAATAAAATAAAAATAAAATAAAATAAAAAAAATTAGACGCTCAACTTAATTCAAATTAAATTCAAAGCAAGTTTAAATGAAATTTAACTAAGCCTGTAAGGAAAATCAAATAAAAGAAAGCCAATCAAAAATCCTACCCTATAACGATTAATCTCTAAATGGGAGTTATCCAAATAAAAGAATTAATCAGGAAGGGCGTAGGGATTTAGTGTTGCGCTGACTTAACAGGGTATAGCCACACGGTGGCGTCCTCCCTTCCAATTGGACTGTCTGTGACTTAAACCTAATTTCACTTTGGGTTAGAGGAAGTTATGTTTCTTTTTAAACTTCAAATTCGAATAAGGGTGTTTAATCAGCGAGAAAGGAGATTTGGTTGTTGCTAGAAAAATTGTATAAATGAAACTGTGTACAACAGTAAGCAATAAACAATTTATAGGCTCAAACTTATTTTGTTAAGGCCGAATCAAATAACGGAGAGTGAAACTATCCGAATTTATCCACACGATGGCGCTGTTGCGCCCGCCCTAGACTAGAGTTAGTTAGGCGGAAATGCTCACCAGATGGCTTTGTCTGGTTCTAGAGTCGCCCTCCGGCGTGCTGCAAGCGGCGTTGCAATTCTTGAGTCGCCCTCTGGCGGTTTGCAAGCGGCGTTGCAATTTCTGAGTCGCCTTCGCGTTTTGCAAGCGGCGTTGCAATTCTTGAGTCGCCCTCTGGCGGTTTGCAAGCGGCATTGCAATTTCTGGGTCGCCCTGGCGTTCTGTGCTTTACTGGCTCTTGCAAATCATTTACAAATGACTGGTGCTCTAGATGCACGCGTAACAAGACGGGTGAATGCAGGAATTTTCCGTCTGCCTATTCACGCATTTTACATGGACTCCAATAGACATTTATCAATATGGCTGACGGTTTTCAGCATCTCTGATTCAAATGTTTTAGGTCTCAAGTCTTTGGTTAGCTAAGCCAGACTTAAACCAGGAGTTATCGTTTATCTTAACGATATAATAATTATTCTGAGGCCCCTTATATTGTACAGGAGAGTCTCGCCCTGTCCCAATCTTCCGCAATGATAGAAACTTTCCGTAGTTCAGATCAAGCGGGATAACGCAACGTACGTGTCTACAGACCACATCAAAATCTCATTATTTTGATGGAACACATAATATATTGCTCGAGTCAAATGTATGGGTTTCCTACAATACATTTGTTTGAAAATCACGCGGATAAAACCTATTGCGCCTACGGGCTGCAGAGTTTTTCGGAGATCACGCGGATTTTCGTACCGTTCATATTTTTATTAATATAATCCGGCTACTTCAACATTTCTCAGCATCTGTTTATGCTTGTGTTCGCTTTCCGCGTACCGTTCATAATTCACCAACAACAACAAAACAAAAACGAAACAAAACGCGCGTGCAGGTTATTAATACTCCAAAAATACACAATGAATAGAATATGAATATCATTCACACATACACAAACGTTTGAAACTTGCCCGATATTTCTCCACCATATACAATATGTAACAACAACGACTTATGAGTTTAATGTCTCGGGGAATAATTAACTCAAAAGGGATTTAATATTCAATATTCATGAATTTATGAATATGATTTGCCAGTTGTTCATTACGTATTAAAATTTTCCGATAGGGAAAATTGTTTAATTAAATACAAGTAACCCTTTACGGAATTGCTTGAAATTATCCTACTAAGTTTGTCCTGCAAATTAGTTATAGACTTTTCAAATCAATTCTCAATAAAGGGATTACTGCTTTACGAACGCATAAGAAACATTAACTTTACTGATCAGGATAAGTTCAATATTTCAAATGGTCATACAGTTTACTTTACTAACATAGTAGCATAAGCAGTTAGGTAACGTTTAGATCGCAAGTTTCATTGACTTTGTGTATGTGGCAGAATAACAGATTCAACTCATTAAATGTCTTTTGAAGGTTTAATAAACACAGACTAAAAATAACACTACAATTCACACAGAAAGTACATACTAAATATGCATCAAGAGAGTAGAAGTATAGATATTAACGAAAGAATACATAAAAGAGAATAATGAATAGACTGAAGTTAGAGAGAGATAAAAGAGAGAGAGAGAGACAAAGAGAGGGAGAGAGAGAGAGACAAAGAGAGTGGGGGAGGGTAAGAAACAGCTTTCCTTCAGTTCAACCAAATACGACCTTCACGGAGTTAATTTATCCCAACGGGAGAATAACACACCCTCTTTACAGCAGTAAGAATAAGAATACTTGCATTCTTTTTGGTTTCGTTTTGGCTTCTCGCTTGTGTGCGTATGTGTCTCTGCGTGTCTCTGCGTGTCCGGCGGTCCTTTCCGAGGTTGGGAGGGAAGCGGCTGTTTGCTTTAGCGATGCTTCGTGTTCTTGAAGATCGGATTGTAGAAGAGAAGATTTTTGGAAGAGATGAGGCCTGCTTGGAGGGCCTGCATTGGTGGCATGGCTTAAGGGCCAGCCACGATGACGTGTTGGTTCAGCCAGAGAGAGAAGAGAGAGGAGAGGAAGAGGAGGAGGGCATCCGAGGTCCTCCTTTTATGGGCTGGCCGTAGTCCCACCCTCCAGGGTTAGACTTAACCAATGAGATTGTTGGGATTTCCCGGCGGGAAATTCCTCAGCAGACTTTATTGCCCTTTGTTTGAAAGTTCGACTCAGTGGGTCTCTGAGTCTTCATACTATAATTAATGCAACAAACACACACTGCATTTTCTGAATAAGTGATATACATGGAAGTGTAAGTCGTGAAGTGAGCATTAATTTGATAGGAGACATGACATATATGAGGTTATCTGAACTAGTAATTTGTTAAGACAAAGATAAAAAGATGCAAAATACCATACAGAATAAACATTTTACAAGACAGTTATGTGTTTACATATAATGTCCTGGGGTGCATGTTCATTTATAGATGGTTTGTCTATAATTTGAGGCAAAAGCTCTGTGTCTTTGTGTCTGAAACTTCATGTGGCCAAATTCCTTTCGGGGCCATAAAAACACCTTATCAGATGGTTTCCAGGGTGACTGAAGAATCTCCCTCTGCTGTGTTGGGGGAAGGTCTGCTAGTGAGCACAACTTTCAAAACATATTTGTTAAATGTAACTGGCGATTGTGTGTTTGATTCGCCTAAGTCGCTACAAATGTATATGATTCACAATATGGGAATATAATTATATATATATATATATATATATATATATATATATATATATATATATATATATATATATATATATATATATATATATATATATATATATATATATATACATATATACATATATACATATATACAAAATTACTATATATTTCATATATATAGGGTCATACAGGGTCAAATTACTATATAGCCTAGAAATCTAGACGCACCCTAGCGGCAGCAAATTTAATTTGCCCGCAAGTGTGGTCTAGCAACTCTCAATTCCTATCTGAACTGTATTCCTCAGAATCTGGACGACCCAATCACATCGTGTAGGCTATAGAGTGGGCGGGCGGGGCCATAATGACGACGGCCGAGTTGCGTTTGCGTGCTTCTAGTAACACAGTCTTCTAGTCAACACAGAAACTGGCGAACGGCGGCGGTCTTTCGAATCAGCTCTGCCCGCGCCTCCGGTAGACTTGGAGTTAAGCTTTCCTCTGAGAAAAGAACAAAGAGTGGCACTGAAGTCATTCTTAAAAAGGGAAGATGTGTTCGGAGTTTAGCCGACCGGATACGGCGAATGTTTAATCAGTCAGTGAGCTCCACTTCACCGTCGTTGCTCCGGTTGGTGTAGCGCTATCCTATCGCGTGCAGAGGGAGTTTGAAAGACAACCGTTTATCCCGCCCCTCGGATTGAGCCCTGCCTATGGTGAGTTTCCAGACCAAACATCTTGATGTGGGTCTGGCTTGTCAGGCTAATTAGTATATATATTACTATAAATTACAAAATTAATATATATACAGGTCCTTCTCAAAAAATTTCATTATTTTCCATAATGTAATGATAAAAATTAAACTTTCATATTTTTTAGATTCATTGCACACCAACTGAAATATTTCAGGTCTTTTATTGTTTTAATACTGATGATTATTGCATACAGCTCATGAAAACCCAAAATTCCTGTCTCAAAAATTTGCATATCATGAAAAGGTTCTCTAAACGAGCTATTAACCTAATCATCTGAATCAACTAAATAACTCTAAACTCTAAAAACTCCCAGCCTGGTTCATTACTCAAAACTGCAATCATGGGTAAGACTGCCGACCCAACCCTGTCCAGAAGTCCATCATTGACACCCTCAAGCGAGAGGGTAAGACATAGAAAGAAATTTCTGAACGAATAGGCTGTTCCCAGAGTGCTGTATCAAGGCACCTCAGTGGGAAGCCTGTGGGAAGGAAAAAGTGTGGCAAAAAACGCTGCACAACGAGAAGAGGTGAGCGGACCCTGAGGAAGATTGTGGAGAAGGACCGATTCCAGTCCTTGGGGGACCTGCGGAAGCAGTGGACTGAGTCTGGAGTAGAAACATCCAGAGCCACCGTGAACAGGTGTGTGCAGGAAATGGGCTACAGGTGCCGCATTCCACAGGTCAAGCCACTTTGGGCTACAGAGAAGCAGCACTGGACTGTTGCTCAGTGGTCCAAAGTACTTTTTTCGGATGAAAGCAAATTTTGCATGTCATTCAGAAATCAAGGCGCCAGAGTCTGGAGGAAGACTGGGGAGAAGGAAATGCCAAAATGCCTGAAGTCCAGTGTCAAGTACCCACAGTCAGTGATGGTCTGGGGTGCCATGTCAGCTGCTGGTGTTGGTCCACTGTGTTTTATCAAGGGCAGGGTCAATGCAGCTAGCTATCAGGAGATTTTGGAGCACTTCATGCTTCCATCTGCTGAAAAGCTTTATGGAGATGAAGATTTCGTTTTTCAGCACGACCTGGCACCTGCTCATAGTGCCAAAACCACTGGTAAATGGTTTACTGACCATGGTATTACTGTGCTCAATTGGCCTGCCAACTCTCCTAAACCTGAACCCCATAGAGAATCGGTGGGATATTGTGAAGAGAAAGTTGAGAGACACAAGACCCAACACTCTGGATGAGCTTAAGGCCGCTATCGAAGCATCCTGGGCCTCCATAACACCTCAGCAGTGCCACTGGCTGATCGCCTCCATGCCACGCCGCATTGAAGCAGTCATTTCTGCAAAAGGATTCCCGACCAAGTATTGAGTGCATAACTGAACATAATTATTTGAAGGTTGATTTTTTTTTTGTATTAAAAACACTCTTCTTTTATTGGTCAGATGAAATATGCTAATTTTTTGAGATAGGAATTTGGGGTTTTCATGAGCTGTATGCCAAAATCATCAGTATTAAAACAATAAAAGACCTGAAATATTTCAGTTGGTGTGCAATGAATCTAAAATATATGAAAGTTGAATTTTTATCATTACATTGTTATATATAACATAATTGCCCCTATAATTGTCACAACCTTATACCCCACTAACGACGTTGCAGGCCAGTCTACAATATTCTTCAGTCTGTTCTTTTATTGCTCAGAGTCACTGGTATCCTATAATCTGTATTTTGGCAAAGTGCATTCAATACTAAAAAAAATTTTGTGGGTCACAAAGCTTTACTATTGTGGGGACTGTATTCTATCCCCTTGGCCAAACTCGGTCCTGGAGGGCCACTGCCCTGCAGAGTTTAGCTTCAACCCCAATCAAACACACCTGAACCAGCTAATCAAGGGCTTCATGATTAGAAAAAGCTATAGGCAGGTGAGTTTTATCAGGGTTAAAGCTAAACTCTGCAGGGCAGTGGCCCCCCAGGACTGAGTTTGACCATCCCTGTCTTACACTAAAGACTGCAACATACTCCGCAAGAACAGAGAAAAAAGTTCTCGCTCCCAGGGCTGTGAGAACAAAATGACATATTTGCATGAGCAGCCCTGGTTTGGGAGTTCTTGCAGCTTGTTCTCGACACTTTTTTCGACACTTTTTTCTTGCGGGTGTCCGAGAACTATCGTGTGATTGGTCAGACATTTAAAGTGGGCGTGGTTAATACAGAGAAACGCAGAATGATCGGCACCTGCTTTTCTCGTGAAGTATGGAATGTACTGCCAGAACGAACTTTGTTCTTGTTTTTGCCACCTCGAGAAAACTAACTAATTTCTTTGTTTTTGCAAAGTATGTTCCAAGCTTTAACCCTACCCCAAAACTACCCATCACAAATAATGCTCTGTATTTTTAAATTTTCAAGAAAAAGCTTATTTCCTCATGGGGACCTCAATTTAGGTCCACACGGAGACACGAGTCCCTATGAGTCCGTGTGCATTCAGGTTAAAGTCCCCACTGGGGTAGAAAACCATACACTCATTTGTCATCATAGCTGTTGTTTTGTAAGTAACAAGCGTTTTTTTATGCTGCAGCATTTATCAGATGTATATTTTGTCACAATGATAAATACATGACATGGTAACGCTGTACACAGACATTATTAACTTTAGTTAACTACATTAGAAATAGCAATGAAAAATGTTAATCATTTTTCTGCATCTATTAATTTTACTTCATCTTAATTTCAGCCTTTACTAATACATCATTAAAATCTAACCAGTCTGTTAACATTAGTTAAAATACTGTGAACTAACATGAACAAATGTGTTTTTATTAAACTCACTGCTAGAGTCAGGCTCTGTAAAAATTATTTATCTGTCAGACTTACATAAATCACACAAATGTGGAGAACTCTGCATGACTAATAAACAATGAAGTTATGCTAGAGGCGGTTGTATAGGCTATAACATTTCATCTAGTAATAGACTGCACTAATGGCATTTACATCTGTTCATTTAGAACTGCTTCTCTCCATTGTGATTTGTAAACAAGTACTGCTCCAATGTAAGGGATTCATTTTTTTTAAAACTACAGCTTTATTTGGGTACATTTGTTACACCACGTAGCACGTGTAAAGATCTCTCTGCAGGGTGCATTGCCGCATAACTGCGACCGCAGCAACTCAAACCTGCACTCTTCTGATCCAAAGTCAGATACCTTATCCACTAGGTGCACAGAGCCTTCAGAAAGAGAATGTTGATTAAGCTGGAATTGGCATGCAAAAATGCCCCTGACTGCCTCTGAAGCTGAACAAAGGCAGCGTTGTCACATATACCTACTTCTCTCTGTGTTAGTCAGCAACCACAGTCGTGCTTACAGGACAGTATTTAATAAGTTCCAGTTCAGGTGTTGGTTCAGGGGCCTATTGCACAAAACTAGGATAAGAGATTAAGTTAGGATATCTTGGTGATCTTGTCATCTGTATATAAAATGTAGTACACTACTGTCATGTAAACATACCCTGAAGGTACACTCACACCAAACATGATAACGATAACCAAAAATAACTTTATTGGTGGATAAATCGAGCCAGGATCACCAAGATATCCCGGCTTAATCCCTTATTCTAGTTTTGTGCAATAGGCCCCAGGTTGTTGCATAATCCAGCTCACAAGAACAAAACAAGTATTTAAAACTTAACCGTATCATTAAAAAATCCTGAAATGTATTTCCATTTAAATGATTTAATAAAAACAAGTGTATCATTACCTCATCAAACAAGTCTTCTCTACGCTTCAAATGTTTCTATTGTGCTCATCATTCATAGACTAATATGTCCAGAGTTGTTCTCATGCCATAATGAGTCAGTGACTTGAGAACTGCTCAAGTGTATTGTTCATGCCCGTTTTAATGATACAATAGAACTAATTGGACATTCAGGCCTTGTTTATAGCTGGTAATAGGTATTAAGAAGTTGTGTTAAAAATAAATATAGGTGTAAACAAAGTCTAAAGCGTTTTGAGCTTGTCCACTTGTTTAACTGGATTGCTTTCTTAAGCCCTGTTTGTTTACACCAGGTATTAAATGGAAAGTCCACCCCAAAAAAATTAAAATGATCAACCTCAAGTTCTTCCAAACCTGTATGAATTTCTTTGTTCTGCTGAACACACAGGGAGATATTTGGAACTATGTTTGACACCAAGCAGATCTTGGCAGCCATTGACTACCATATAATTTCCCCCCCCACATATGGTTGTCAGTGGCTGCCGAGATTGACATGGTTACTAACATTCTTCCGAACACAAGTGGAGAATGCTAAACATAATTATAAACAGGGTTTTTAAACATGTTTAGCTTGTCCGCATTCCACCACTTCCTGAGGTAGTCGAAAAAGCATTTGACCAGAATGCGTTCGAACAGCCTCAAAAGACTGCAGACGGAGTTCCGCCTCCTGACCCAACACATAAACATTATGGGAGTGTGCTAGCCTGACAGAACTTTGTTGGGCGAAGACCCAAGTGTGTTTTTAAAAATAATGTACCAAGCAGAATGTTCTCTCACCATTGGTGATCAGAGCTGAAATGAAAGCTGCTGCTCTCCATGTGTTTTTCCATCATCTCCGGCCGGGTGTAACTCATAGCCTATGTAAAATGTTCAAGTATGTCCATTAAATCAAAAGAACTGAAAAAAGACCCAAGAAAAACAAAAACAAAAAACAACAACCATAGGCTACATTTATCTTCCCATAAACCTTCCCCTTGAAAAAATGAGGACACGAGTGGTTTAAGGTGGACAAAACAGTAAAGTGACATGACGTGTGGCCAAGTATGGTGGCCCATAGGCCTACTTGGAATTTGTGCTCTGCCTCTGCATTTAATCTATCGAACACACACCCAGAGCAGTGGAAATAAAAATGCAAAGAGAAGGATTAAAACATCCTTTTTTTTCTTTCTTTTTTACAACACATTTTTTCTTGTCAATTGCCAGCAAATATCCATTGACCTCGTGGCCTAATGGATAAGGCGTCTGACTTCGGATCAGAAGATTGAAGGTTCGAGTCCTGCCGGGGTCGGCATTTTAAAAGGATAAATTGAACCATAAGCAACCACCCACTGAGACTCCATGCGAATTCTAGTCATAATTGAGGGCTGTTGTTCTCTGCTCACATCGCAATTGACGGCAAGTTCCATTCCTCCACGGAAGATAGGTCACTTTCGTTTTCAACAACCGTTTCGTTCGAGCATCACCCCCTTTCGTCGGTGCAAATTGCTGGGTTAATAGAAGGAAACGGCCCGCATTTCGCAAACGCTAACTATCGCTTAACAAAGCGCAATGTGTTTGGTTAAACGAGGGGGGCGCAATCTACCGCTGAGGGTGTTTGTTTAGCGTGGAAAATGCCATCTCGGATTCCATGCCACATACAACGTTAGCACATCCTAATAGTTATTTGTGTACATGTATCTGGTGTGCACATGTATCATTATTATTAGCCTATTGTGAATACCCAGTATTCTTAAAGGTATAATTCTGCCCGAATGAGAATGTAACGCCTTTCATCAACAGTTTAAACCAGAAAATATTTGCTTGCTTGCTTGTTTTACTGTCTCAATTTAACTGTCCCAAGTAAAATCAAATATTAATTCATAGTGTCTAAATGTGGTCTAAAATATATTAGTGTGAAAAATGCAATTTGTGCACAACCTTTGTGAGCTTTATGTATAAAAAAAAACGAGCAGTTTGTTGTGAAGACACTGAAATCCATTCAGGGCTTGTGTGACATATAAACTGTTAAATATTTCTATATAGTTTATTGCACAAATATTATTAACATATCTCCCATTTTGTTGTCCAGAACAACATCTACATTAGATTCATACATCTAAACATCAGCTATAAATATATTTGTCTCCTTACATAAATAACCACTAATTTAAGTTGTGGCGACACAATATATTTCTAATCAATTTAATGCCTCTCTTTAAAGTAGAAAACAGCAACTCAGCACTTAAGCGGACATTAGGCTTACCAAACACATTAGAGAGGAGAAGATTAACTTACTACAAATATTTTTCACCTAACGTAACCTAATAAACTTACAGACTTACTAATGCAGTCGATAGCATGCAAAACACTCACATTAATGGTTTTGATCAGATTGAAAAATGCTGATAAAGGTGGTTTTGGTTACTGGAAACCATTTGTCTATAGAGAATAATTTGAGAGCTACTAGCATTAGTGTGAAATTGCGTCTTATAATTGTATTAAAAATGACTGCTTACTTAAATAAAGGCTTTCATTTTTGTGTATGACAAAGGGCTTGTGAGCTCCACAGATTTGTCTTTGCACCTGACCTCGATAGATTTATAGCCCTGTTAGGAGCTTCATGGCCTCTGCTGGTAAACTGGACCACAGCAAAGAGATGTTCTGAAAAGAACAATTCAGCACTAATTGTATAAAGCACGTTTTCCTCTGTTTTAAAACAATTTTATGAGACAACTGTGGTTTACTTAAGTAGAACTGTAAAGCAAACTAAGGTCTACAAAAGAGAATGCAGATTTTCTACACCATAAATAACTTTAAAAAAAAACAACAACCTTGCTGCACATTGTAGTTTGCTGTATTACTGTTATTTATCTTCAGTAGCTTATTTTTGTCCACTACAGTTTGAAAAAGTTCAGTAGCCTTGGAAAACCTGTTATTACTGTTTTTTTTCTCTTTCTAAGCATACGAGAAAATGCTTACAACACAGTTTTGTACTTAATCTATCACTGTTACTATTGCCCAGTTAGGGATTTGTGCAATATGGACATAAGACACAAATGGACATGGTGAATAATTGTGCGGCTGGTAAAGGAAAGGTGTGATGTTGCTTTTAAGTAGTCTGACTTATGATTTTCACCTGGCATGAAAAGAATACTTTCGATAGAGGAAGAGACAAAGACAGTACAGTGTACACAGTATATCCCTACAGGTCTGACATGCTAACAGGGATGGTTCTTAGAATGCTCTGGCAAGGTTCTCTCAAAGTTATGAACAAATGTTTTTCCAGTAACATTAAAGGCACAATATGTAAGATTTTTGGATTCAAATATCCAAAAACAACTAAATTATATATTTTGTTGACTTGTGTACTTACATTATCCCAAATGTTTCCCAGAATGTTTAAATCCAGAGAAATAAGTTATTTTAACCAGGAAACAGACCATGTGCGTGCTTCGCCTATCAATGACATCATACCTGCGTTACCCTTGTTTCCGGTTTTATTTAGTAGAAACCATGGAAATACCAGAAATGCTTTAATATATTATGTGTTTTATTAGACAGGAGCAACTGTTTGGATACATTGAAAGACAGAATACTAACTGTGTTGAGCTATATAACAATGATTAGTCTAACTGTAAATCTTGTTTTCTTGATTTACCGCAGGTTCCAAGTTTTACCATGGGTAATATTGCTCTAGTGTTAGCTTACAGCAGTGTCTCAGTAAGTAGCTGCTGAGCGAACCCACTGAGTAGCATTATAACATAACTTTCAACACACTCAAATAATGTATCTAATATGATAAAAGAGTGCTGCGTTACCTCATATTAGTGTAATGGTACTGTGCAAGTACACCTCACTCTGATCTAAAGAGACGCTCTAGCTATTGACAATAGGGGTTTCAGCCTTAAGCCTCCTTGTTAGAGCATCCGACTCCAATGCCGGCGGAACCGGGCTCGAGTCTCGCTTGGATCGGGTGATTTGAATATATAGAAGAATATATCACTTCAAAATTTACTGTTTAATAATCGTTTTTGACCACTGCAGAGCACCGTATGGTTGCACTTTGCTGTTATAGATGCCCTTTTATTTCTTTAAAATGCTGCCATGCCACAAGAGCAATATTTTTCATCACTGCTCAAATTTTTTAAATAATAGCACGTAAACATATGAATTGGGCCGTTATTTATAGCAGCATTTATTATCATACATACCAAGCATATGTTATTTTATTTACAGCATACAATCATGTTACAGACCACGTGATCAGTAAGTTCTCAATGCACAAGTTTTATCACTGAGGTGGCATGCATGCACCTTTATTTTGCAGGATTTCCATGTAAGAAAGGCGCATGACATACGTCACGACCAAACGTTAGCGATTGGTTATGGCAGATCCAGAGTGGCTCTGGGGAGATCCAATAGTTTTAAACTTCAACGGATTTCCCTCCTTCGCAGAAGTAAACATATGTCAATGGAGAGTGGCCAGACTCTATGTACAAATGCTGTACGAGAGTCTGGTAAGACCAGGCTATAATTTAGTATGTGCTGATCGAGAATATGCTAATTATCCCCCCGCCTCCACTCACTCACCCCCGCTCAGTTTTCTTTACTATTGTAAACGTAGCACAATGGTATCTATCTTTTACAACATCGGACACATAATACGTGAGTAAATCCCTTACATATGCAAGTAAATCTTCACTCTGGGTGACTAAAAATGTAAAAATCATCAGCCATTGCCAAATAAATTCTTAGATTTTACTCACCAGTGTGTGTGTGTGTGTGTGTCTTGTGTGTTAGAGTAGCCTATACGTTTAGCATATATATATTTTCACTTGCAGAGCACTTCAGAGTTTCGCTCTCCGTCAATTAATATGATTAGCCTTTTGCCTGACTACGTTATCGAACCTCTAATAATGTGTTGCTGATCTTACACAAACATGTTCCCGTTCACCATCTCAGTCTGCCTTCTAAAAATCAGCATCCTTAGAAACGCTTTGAACATCATAGAATGTCAGCGGAGAAAGGCATAGTTCATTATAACATTGTATACATATTATACATACACTGCTATATTGCTATATGTGCACAGAAATAGCATTTTTATAACTTAATGAAAATGCTCTTAAAATATATTTTTGTTAACTTGTTCAACAGAGCTTTCAAACATGATAAAAGTTAGTGTGGGTAATCACAGCTAGTATACTTCTAGAGGGCTTTTTATTGTGATCCGGAAATGTTGATAAAGCAAGAAAAGTGCTGTCATTATGGCGTTTATCTAATCACGGTAAAATTATGTCAAATTATAATTTGCATTGTGCAAAGGGCCCTTGACAGATTGCACACTGTATAATAACCTTTACATTATTTCACAGACATCTAAAACTCTTTTTGATGAAATTCGTTTAAAATTGTTGACCCCAAAATGCACCGCATTTTACCTTATTTTAACAGTAAAAAGCATTTTTTACCTTGAATGTGCAAGGCCTGCGGTGACAGCCATAATTATTTCAGCAGGACAAAAGTAGTCTGTTATGCTGCTTGATGTTGCAAACTGGTTTTTTGTTATCATAATATTTTAATTATTTAAAATGTTCATTTTGATCATAAACGCACCGGTTTATAGAGCAAAAAAGAGAAGAAAAAAAGAAAAAGACAAATGAGGATAATTCAAAAACTGTTTGTTAATTAGGTCTTTTGACTGCCATTAATTAAAAATGTAATCTATATCTGATAATGTCTAAATTCATTAAGAATGTGGAGTATCGAGCTGTAAATGTCTCAGACCCTGAAAGTATTCGCTCTAGATTTGTAGTTTACCATCTATCTTCCTCAAGACTTTGGTATGAGCAAACAGTTTATACTGTCATCTTACTGTACTGTCATCTATCATCTCATGTCTTAATGTTGCAGACCAGCACAACTCAACCTTCACCGTCTCTTACATAATGACATGGCCGTGAATTGTCTAGCTGGAAAGGGTTTTGATAAATGAAGCCCAGGGAAAGTGCATTTTGTTTAAAAGTCTGTTTTTAATTCCAAATTTCATAATTACTTCATCACGACGCAGACACAGGGCACTTTGTTGTTTTATAAATTAATTTTAGGGAGCGTATTTAATATCATAATAATGCCCTCATCTCTACTCTTTGTGGATTAGTTAGCTAATAAAATGTCTTATAAATGAAAGGTCTTTGAACAACCATAATGACCTCACTTATAGGTACGCAGCGCTTTACAAGCATAATCCACAGAGCTAATTGTTGGTACAGCTAATAGCATGCCCAAGCCTTTTAATTAAACACTAGATGAGCACAAAAATGGATTACTTTGCCTATCTATTGGTTCCTTTATCTTCAATAATTTACATTTAATCACTTCCCAATGGCAGCCTTGATGGATATACACAATCTTGAGACTATAGGAGGGAATTAGAGTCTGATCTATATCACCATGTTTAATGCTTAGTGGCATTCATGAAATGGCATTGTCTGCTGTATGTCTGTAGATAAATTGGCGGTAAAATCATGCTCAGTTCTAAGTTCATATAGTCCATGGCATGAATATGCAATACCTTTATTGGATAATTAAATTACTTGATAAGCTTTATTGAATACCTTGCTTCAAATGTAACCATTTTTTCTCATGGAAGCTGTATGTCGTCCTGATCATTTTATGAAATAAACAGAGAATCAGCTCAAATCAAAGCTAATGAGTAAATTAAATCTAATGAATTGGATTGTTCTACCTTTGTTGAATCGTAGTGCAGTGGTGATCTTGATGTCCTTAAATAATCTGCACTTTAAAGAAACAATCAGAAGATCAGTCAAATGTGAAATGTTTAACATGATCACAAAACATAATTTTTTTAAATGAATCTGTTATATCTGTTAAAAGTTAACATGAAGGGCAGATTCTTGCATGTGAGCTAGTGCTGGAATTCAAAACTGTCCTGAATTGAATGATTGAATATTTTTAAATTTGTGATGAAAATTGTCCAGAAAGCTTATTTAATTTCATTTTGATATATATTTTATGCAATTGATTAGTTTTTTTTTTGTTTTTTTCATTCTTTTTAGTTTTTTTTGCTATTTTTAAAGTATTAACCTTTAAATTACTAGACTGTATCAATAAATAATAAATACATATTAATTTAAAGGTTTATTTTACCCCAAAATTTAAATTTTGTCATTTATTACTTACCCTCATGTCGTTCGACACTCGTAAGACCAGCTCGTCTCTACTTTAAGTTTCAAAACGGCTTATCGGGGGGATGCCACAGACACTAAGTCCATATTTTTTACAGTCTATGTGTAACCCTTCTGTTCAGACACTCGAACTGTGTGTTCCGGGACTCAAACCCGGGTCCGCCGGCATGAGAGTTGACCTCTAGCCTCAGTCGCTAGAGCATCTCTCGAGATCAGAGGAGTGAGGTTTACTCGCACAGCAACTAGCTGGCCTCGGTTACATATGGTTTGAATGAGCTCTTTGCCAGACTACTTACAGAGCAAATCTAAATTTGCCGGAAGTTGTCTGGATTTTCATGTCGCCCACTATTCGCTGTGTTCCTGAGGCCACTGGGTGCGAGGGCCCTTTTATCGCTGCTTGTGTCATTTTTTTACGGGCACAAAATTATTCTAATTGGCCTCTTTGCATTGGATTTCTCTATTTTAACCTTAATTACTACACTAATTGTAATATAAATAATATCAATATTAGAAGACATTTTTTTTAAGTGGTCATTAATGGACCATAATTATTGCACAAATAGTATTTAGTACCAAAAGAACTCCTCAAAATATTCAATAAATATTACTAAACTAAAATATAGTTTATTTAAATAATATTTATTTAATTGAAAAATGGTGTACGTTCACATTTGACTATGATAGTAAGGAATATCTCAGGGCTAAATACAAGAGCATAACATTACAATGTTGCATCTCCATCACTCTCCATTTTAAAAGCAGTTGATGTAATAATCAATGCACATATTCTGTACTGTTTACCCAAAAATTGCTGCAAATACCTGTATAGTGAAGCTGTTGTCTATTCCAGTGTTTCCCAACCTTTTTTCAGTCAAGGCACCCTTTGAAAATTTCCAATATTTTGTGGCACCCCCTTGCAAAAGTTACGCTAGGGGTGTAACAGTATTGCTCACGGTTTGCTTTGTATCACAGTTTTAGGTTCACGGTTTCAGTTAAGTTAGGTATTTGCTATGTTCAGGGAAAAAAGGACTACTACCATTTGACATGAAAATAAAGAAAACTTAAATACAAGCAGCAGCACAAATAAATTCTATTGGGCAAATATATGAATAAAATAAACAATGCTTTTCAGGTTTTTCAGGTAGGTCTAACATTAGATTTTAGGTAGAGAAATGGAATAAAGTAATCAAATGTAAAATAACTGCAACTGTTTAAATTAAAAATGTATCCTTATTAAACGTAAAAAAGCTATTCATTCAAGAGCAGTGAGTGATGTCTTTATCTTTTGTTTGACATTAAACAGACAGCAGTAAAGGCTACTGCCCCTTTAAGACCTCATGCAAGGCTAGTCGTCGTCTTTTTTGTATAAAGTTCACTTAAGATATATACAGAGTAGGCTACAGACTATGTCTTGGATACTCATCAAGATGGACATTTTGACATACTTCTTGTGTGAGTTTGTCCGTTCAAGCACAGGATTTGAAAGAAAACTCAATATTTGCACTGTGAGACGAGTGTGCGCTTTGGGACGACTGCACAGAGACAGATCTTCTCACGGATTGTCATCACATACAGGAATGCTACTGTAATGGAAACATGGGCTCAGGAATACTTTCAGAAAATATTTTCGGTGATCACAATCCACTGTGCCAATCTCCATTGTTGGCTACAACTCTATAAGTAAAAAAAGAAGCCATATCTAACATCTAACATGATCTGAAGCGCAGACGTTTTCTCTGGGCCAAGGCTCATTTAAAATGAATTGTGGTAAAGCGGAAAACTGTTCAGTGGTCAGATTAATCAAAATTTGAAGTTTTTTTGGAAAACTGGGATGCCATGTCACCCGGACCAAAGAGGACAAGGACAACCCAAGTTGTTATCAGCACTTGGTTCACAAGCCTGTATTTCTGATGGTATGGAGTTGCATGAGTGCATGGGCAGATTACACATCTGGAAAGGCACCATCAATGCTGAAAGGTAAATCCAGGGTCTAGAACAACATATGCTCTCATCCAGACGTCATCTCTTTCAGGGAAGACCTTGCATTTTCCAACATGACAATGCCAGATCACTTTGTTAACAAAGGAGCTTGCAGCTTTACTAACCACACATCAATTTAGTATATTGTGCGTTCGGGGCAGCAGTGGCTCAGTGGTTCATGTAGGTTGTCAATTTAGTATATTGTGCGTTCGGGGCGGCAGTGGCTCAGTGGTTCATGTAGGTTGTCTGCAAACCGAAAGGTTGGTGGTTCGATCCCCGGTTCCACCTGACCAAGTGTCGAAGTGTCCATGAGCAAGACACCTAACCCCAGCTGCTCCCGACGAGCTGGATGGTGCCTTACATGGCTGACATTGCCGTCGGTGTATGAATGGGTGAATGTGAGGCAAAATGTAAAGCGCTTTGGATGGCCATAGGGTCTGTTAAAAGCGCTATATAAATGCAGTCCATTTACATTGTGCCTCCGCGGGGGAGGAAAGCATCCAGATAGAGTCATGGGATAAAGTCCTGATAGTACTGTTTTGTGTAATGGAAAGGTTCCATGTACAAATGTGCAAATATTATGAGAAATTATATGTATATAATTTAAGGATAAGGTGTACCTGTTTATGCAAAGTGATCTCCTTTTGGGCCAAATGGCACATAAGGTACCGTATTCAGTATTTCTCCCTGCACAAAATGTGCTCCTTCTTTGACTGTATAGTGTCAGCGCTTGGTTTTTGTCTGTTCAGCACTTCAATAACATTTCCATTCAGTGCTCTGAAACTTAAGAACTGCAGTTTTCCTTCAATCAGGCGTTTCCACCATGGATGTGACCTTAACCTGAATAAAGGAATGCTTTATTCTCTGCAGGCTCTGCCATGGTCATACTTGCCCTGTGTCAGACGTTACCTTTACATGTTTGTGTAAAACCAGAGATGCAGTGCTTATGCATTTATATTCATATTACTTCATAAAAGGCACCAGATAATCAGGGCTCGGAGCTAGTCAAATATCCACGTTGTATTACACAATTAATATTTGCTATATTTCTCAAAGACTGAATCAAATGTTATAGATGACTCACTTCTAGAGATATCAAAAATGGACGGGAGTGGGTGCTTCCTCTCTTTTATGTCAATTGATTGTATCTTCACAGCAAATGGAGTGACAACCGTCTTGGCCCAAACGACAGGAAGTTGCTCAATACACGGCATTGCTGGCTGACGCATTTTCACAGTAGAATTGAATGGTGTCCTTGGAGATGTCTTGAAGACAGTTTGTGAGTGTCAGGGGAAAAGTCAGAAGCACTCTGTGACTATACTTGTTGACTGTCAAGGCCTCTGATACACCTGTGAAATGAAACACAAGCATGGGCCTCTGACTCATCCACATGTACAAGACACAGCATTCGCTCATTTAATGAATGACCAAAATGTGTTCAGAGTACATTTGTCGTACAAAACGGTAAGTCCTTGATGATGATTTATATTTAAAAAAAAACAACTTCAAAGCAGTAATGATGTATTTTTTAAGGGGTGTCATTAATGTTTTTTTGAGAAGCCATCAGTGCCAATCTTGGTTAAATGAGATATTAAAGTAGTTTTTCTTAATGCAAGACATATTTTGGACATGCTTGTCAATTAAAATTGTTTTCAGTTAATTTATAAGGTATCCTGGGTTCAAATCCTGACCTCTTTCAAAATAAATAAATGAACTGAGCAAAATTGAGTGGGTGGATGTTGGAATTTTTCTTATTTAAAACCTAGTGTTTAAATGGATTTGGCTGTCTAAACTTACAGTGAAACCCGGAAAGTATTTACGGCAATTCAGTATTTCTACATTTTGTTACATAACAGCCTTATTCCAAAATAGATTAAATTCATATTTAAATTCATGTATCCCTCAATTCTATGAACAATGCCCCCTAATGACAATGTAAATCGGGTCTTGGCTGTGACACTCAAGGACATTCACAGAGTTGTCCTGTAGCCACTCCTTTGTTATCTTGGCTGTGTGCTTAGTGTTGTTGACCTGGTGGAAGATGAACCTTTGCCCCAATCTGAGGTCCAGAGAGCTCTGGAGTAGGTTTTCATGAAGGATGTCTCTGTATTGCTGCATTCATCTCTCTCAATCCCAGTTCCTGCCACTGAAAAACATCCCCACATCATTATGCTGCCACAACCATGCTTAACTGTAGAGATGGTATTGGCCAGGTGATGAGTGGTGCCTGGTTTACTCCAGACATGACTCTTGCCATTCAGGCTAAAGTATTAAATCTTAGTTTAATCAGATCAGAGAATTATATTGAGCAGCCTTTTACTGAGGAGTGGATTCAGTCTGACCACTCTACCATACAGGCCTGATTGGTGGAGTGCTGCAGAGATGGATGTTTTTCCTCTCTTCACAGAGAAACGCTGGAGCTCTGTCAGAGTGACCATCAGGTTTTTGGTCACCTGCCTGACAGGTGGACTCCAATCAAGTTGTAGAAACATCTCAAGGATGATCTGTGGAAACAGGATGCAAATTCTGTGCTCAGTGACATGGCAAAGGCTGTGAATACTTATGTACAGTGGGGCAAAAAAGCATTTAGTCAGCCACCAATTGTGCATGTTCTTCCACTAAAAAGATGAGAGAGGCCTGTAATTTTCATCATAGGTGCACTTGAACAATGAGAGAATAAGAAATAAAAATACAGAAAATCACATTGTTATTTATTTGTAATTTATTTGCAAATTATGGTGGAAAATAAGTATTTGGCCAATAACAAAAGTTCATCCTAATACTTTGTTATATACCCCTTGTTGGCAATGTCAGAGATCTAAGGTTTTCTGTGTAGGAATATGTATATTACAGCAGCGAGTCGACACAACAAAGCATTCCAGAGATCCCCTCTCCAAACCCTGAACTGATCGTAAAACTAATCAAGGATGCCTCAACTGGCCCAAAGACAACATCTCTCCCCCTTTACCTGCGTTATCTCAAAAGCAGCACAAGGACAAGATGAGTCACGTGACGTGATCCCCTTTGTTCTACAAGCATAACAGCTGGCATAACCTTGTGAAGAAGAGACTCATTTATTACAGACAGACATAAATTTAAATTGTTGTCGCGACACAGTCACTAAGAGCTTTTTGAAGGCCCAAAATCAACCTATACTATACAGACGCCTCATCGTCCCCCTCCTCCCTCAACCCGCACATTCCAAAGGCTCTTTGAACATCACACAAAGACCTCATACCAATGCAGACACGAGGAATAAACTTAAACCTCAGATTCAATAATATGAATTAATCCACCCAGCGGCGCCTTAAACATATACTAAGGTATTATGTATGTTTTCATATAACTTGTGAAGTTTATCTATGCGTATCACGCATGAATCTTTACTATCTTCTACTCCCATAAATTACTGCAGCAATGTGGCGTGGCATGGAGTCGATCAGTCTGTGGCACTGCTCAGGTGTTATGAGAGCCAAGGTTGCTCTGATAGTGGCCTTCAGCTCTTCTGCATTGTTGGGTCCAGCATATCGCATCTTTCTCTTCACAGTACCCCATAGATTTTCGGGTTAAGGTCAGGTGAGTTTTCTGGCTAATTAAGAACAGATACCATGGCCCCTAAGACAAATATTGGTTGCTTTGTGTGCAGTGTGTGCAGGTGCCAAATCCTGTTGGAAAATTACATCTGCATCTCAATAAAGTTGATCAGCAGCAGTGCTCTAAAACTTCCTGGTATAAAGCTGCGTTGACCTTAAACCTCAAAAAAACACAGTGGACCAACACCAGCAGATGACATGGCACCCCAAACCATCACTGACTGTAGAAACTTTACACTGAACCTCAAGCAACATGGATTGTGTGCATCTCCTCTCTTCCTCCAGACTCTGGGACCCTGTTTTCCAAAGGAAATGCAAAAGTTACTTTGATCAGAGAACATAACTTTTGACCAATCAGCAGTCCTTTTTGTCTTTAGACCAGGCAACACGCTTCTGATGCTGTCTGTTGTTCAAGAGAGGCTTGACACAAGGAATGCGACAGCTGAAACCCATGTCTTGCACATGTCTGTGCGTAGTGGTTCTTGAAGCACTGACTCCAGCTACAGTCCGTTCTTTGTGAATCTCCCTCACATTTTTGACTGGGTTATGTTTCACAGTCCTCTCCAGGGTGCGGTTATCCCTATTGCTTGTACGCTTTTTTCCCCCCTACCACATCTTTTCCTTCCATTCACCTCTCTATCAATGTGATTGGACACAGAGTTCTGTGAACAGCCAGCCTATTTTGCAATGACCTTTTGTGTCTTGCCCTCCTTGCAAGGTGTCAATGGTCGTCTTTTGGACAACTATCAAGTCAGCAGTCTTCCCCATGATTGTATAGCTTACAGAACTAGACTGAGAGACAATTTAAAGGCATTTGCAGATGTTTTGAGTTAATTAGCTGATTAGACTGTGGCACCATGTCTTCAATATTGAACCTTTTCACAATATTCAAATTTTCTGAAATACTGAATTTAGGATTTTTCTTAGTTGTCAATTATAACAATTAAAATTAAAATTAATAAACATTTGAAATATATCAGCCTGGGTGTAATGAATATAATATACAAATTTCATTTTTTGAATGGAATTAGTGAAATACATTTTTACAACTTTTTGATGATATTCTAATTATATGACCGTGCTGGTTTTAAAACCGCTTTAAAGTGCATTTTAGTCTGGGACTATAGGCTTAAGCCTTGTCTGTGAAACCAGAGGATAGATATTTAAATATGAATAAGTGATTTCTGTCTACACTTACCTGCAATAATTATGAAACGTATCAGAGAAATTATCCAAGTTATTGAAAGTTGCATTTCAAATCCACGACTCCAGAAATGGCACCTGTTTTTAAAAAAAAATCATAGTTAATCTGTGTTTCTCTCTTCAATATTTGCTGTTGGAAAAAAGCAGAGTATTTTTGTATTTTCTGTAAAATGGAACAATGTAGAGTAACCAGCAAAGCCACATTCTTGTGGCTGTAAATATGCTTTCAGTGATGAGACAATTTGTTTGCAGCTCCAATGTTTGACAATGGCAAACATTTCAGATGCTCATTTATGCAGGACCATGATTATATTTTCTATCTGAATGACAGAAAACACGTGATAAATTAGAAATATTTGGAAGCTTGACTGCTTTTCTTTATTTATCAGCGTGAGCCGATTTACAAACGGCACCCCATGATGCAGTATAGGTTTCAGTGACCTCAACATTTTTATGCGCCAGCAATGCGCCTGAACACACCTCAGGCCCTTCAGACCATGTGCTCAGATCATTAAAATAGAGCCCTAATAAACTTAATGTGATGCATATTTGTCAGTCACTTATAAATTACAGTTTCTAACTGGCTATTTCAATACTTTTAAAAGGAACATATACTGTATATGCTGACTTTAAGCAATTTGAAAACACTTTTTGAAAATGCAAAATTTATATAAAAAACAATTAAATCACTAAAATTATATTTAAATAAAATCATATAGATGCAAATAGTTAATAATAAACTATGCAGCCCATTTTTTTTCTTTTTCAGATATCTTTCGTTTTTATTATACCCATGACTGACAAATACACACCAGTTTATTAGTTTATGTTAAAACTGTGTAATCCAAATAGCTGGAAATTAAAATCATAAATCTTAAACGGGCCTTTCTGGATGTTCCATTACAAAAAAATGCAATATTCCATAAATTTGTGATCCCCAAGAAGTGACATCAATTGGACCCTTTTATAGCATGGAAGCTCAACCATTCAAGCCTGTCACCAAGGTAACTGAATGAAAAATATCAACCATATATGTAATGTGAAAAGATAAAAGAAACAGTGCACCGACAAACTAAACGTTCTGAAGGTTTATCACTTCCGTTCATCCTTATTCGAAAAAGAAGCTATATTTTGTACCCTATTAATGAAAAGTGACATGCGTGACCCAAGGTACGTCTGCAACTTGCTAATGGGACTCAAACTGGCTTTGTTGTTCTCCACAGTTAGATTATTACAAGAGCATTGTGGTGTTGAGGTGTTGACGCAATCAAGATGCACAGAATGTGATGTTTTGATCGAGGTGAGCTTTTGTTTGCCCTATGAACTTTGGTAAGCTTTTCTTGTTCTCTGTCTTTCACAAGGGCCAAAAAAGAGTGCGATGCAGTTGCCTATTTTAGGCAAGAAAAATGTGCTTTCTGAAAAGAAAAACTTCATTTAATGGAAGCAAAACCCACTTTCATCAAACATCTATTAGAGTAGAGCTTTGACTTTGCCTTGTATTACATCAAAAGCTTGTATTGGGTTGGAGGGAGGTGTTGTTCTAAAGAATCAAAAATCCCCAGGAGTCAGACAACTTTTGAGGGATTACAGATGCCATTATGAAGTTCTCTACCAGAAACTTCGTCAAACGATCTTTTTTCTTAGTAGGGTCCCCCGGGAGACGTGTCCCTGTCATACTGCAAGATACCTGATAATCTAAGCGCACTGTAGAATCAGTGTCTCGCAGCTTCAGAATACATCAGATGGTCAAACGAGACAATACTGGAGGGGGTTTGATGCCCCGCTGTCAGCACAGCGGTTTAATAAAACAAGCATCGCTGCTCTCAGCCAACTTTTATGCTCATACTGCTGTTGGCGGCACAGAGCAACAAAGCAAAAGTGTGAGTGAGTGAGGAAAAGACAGTATCAGGGGACCTTTACTCTGTCACCCTTAATTAAAAATGGTTTCATCAGAAGTGGGGAGAGACACAGCGACAGAGATTTTCAGGTCACCGTACCAGTGTCTATGATAAGAAATTATATAACAACCCTTTTGTTCAGCCAGCAGGGATTCTAAAGTACAGTTGGCACAAAATGAATTGTGAGTGGGTACAATGCGAGTACAATGTCACAAAAACACCTTATTTTCACATATTTTACATTGTTACAACACCTAACAATGTAAAGTTGACTAGTTGTCAGTAAGATTCTGTTTAGTTCCTGTCTTTATACGAGGTCCCTCCTTCCAAAAAGCTGAGTATGCTCTGATTGGTTGGTCAACTGCTTTGAGCATGCTTGGGAAACGTCACTTTCCTTACCATAACTGTGAGTTTCAACACAACTACACTGTTATTTTGCATAATGCTTCAGGCAGGAATTATTTAAAATGCCCCTGTTATGCAAGGGTCCTAATTTTGGTCTTTTACAACAGGTTTATATGCATCAAAGGTCAAAAAACTTTCATTTTCTCTTAATATACATTGCACATCACATTTTCAGTTATTCTCAAATCCCTCCTTTCCGCGAGCCTACTCTGCTCTGATTGGTCAGATGGCCTAGTCTATTGTGATTGGTCTACCGTCCATTACCATCACTTCAAGTCCTCCCGTCTGAGGCTTCCTCAGTCCTCAGCGATTGTACACACTGTAAAAACAATAACAATGACGTGGATTTTACCATATCAATCCGAGTGCAAGTCTGATGATGAAACATTGGAAGAACTAGTTATTCAACCTGAACCTCCATCTCAAGGACGGCTTGAGCAGGACGTTTCTCAGTGATACGCTACTCATTTTGAGGTACATTATGAGATATCGGCATTAAACAGGGTCCTGAATTGAGAAATCAACTTTCCCTTGAGCGTTTGTTATATAAAATGTCATGGTAACATAAGAATATCCTGTAAGATTCAGAGCTGAAAACTTCCTTGTTAAGAAAAGCTTTTAAGCAAAAGTTCGGTCTCAGAATGGGCCAGGCTGTGACGTCAATGGATGGTAAAACACCACCTGAACAGAATAAGAACAACGCCTGATTCTGTAGCCCCGCCCACCGTCTTGTACCTGACATGGCAGGTCTACATAGAGCTAAACCGGATTGAATTTCTAAGCAATAAACATACCGCATCTAGCCTGAAAAGCCAGATCCACATCAAGATGTTTGGTCTGGAAACTCACTATAGACAGGGCTCAATCCGAGGGGCAGGATAAACGGTTATCTTTCAAACTCCCTCTGCACGCGATAGGATAGCGCTACAACCAACCAGAGCAACGAAGGTGAAGCAGAGCTAGTTGACAAATTAAACTTTCGCCGTATCCGGTCAGCAAAACTCCGAACACATCTTTACTTTTTAAGAATGACTTCAGTGCCGTTCTTTGTTCTTTTCTCAGAGAAAAGCTTAGCTCCAAGTCTTCCAGAGTTGCGGTCAAAGCTGATTCGAACCCCTGCCGTTTGCCAGCTTCAGTGTTTGCTAGTAGCATGCAAGCGCAACTCGGCCGTCATTATGTTAAGCCCCGCCCACCGACTCTATACATGATGTGATTGGCCTGACCAGAGTTTGGTTTTTACAGCTCAGAAGGGTTTTGAGAGTTGCTAGATGACACTCACGGCAGATTAGATTTGTTGCTGCTAGGGTGCGTCTGGATTTCTAGGCTATACCACATCAGCTTCATTTGGATTCCAAAATTATAAAATTGCATTGTTACACATTGTTTGATATTTATATTGATTCAAGGGCTGTACGTGTCTAACTGAACATAAATTTGCACACTCGCAGGCAGGAATTCCTTTATTTGTTGATTCATTGAAATCCGGGATCAGACTCAGACATGTATGCGCCAGGGCATTCCAATCAATCGCAGGTGGATGAGAGAGAAATCGTGTTTGTTTAATAAAAATATTTTGTGAGGCCTTCATTCCAGTTACCATTTCCTCACACGCTTTCAAAACAATCCCTCACGTGAACTGACAGGGAAGCTGAAGTTCATTAAATATGCAAATCTTATCCAATCCTAGTCATGGGTGTTTACTTTCAGTCAACAGCGTGGCACGCCCAAAAAAACCAAATGTTTTTTAATGTAAAAACCATGAAAACGTCATAAGTTAACCTCAGACAACAGTATAAAAAAATAAAAAGAGCCAGTTCATGACACCTTTAACAAGAATTTATCCATCGTTAAAACCAATTTGTGGATATTATAGAATAACAGACAATCTGCAATAATGAACACATTTTTAGGTAATAGTGGCCCACAGCTGCTTAGCAGAAGTATTTTTGGAAGACAGTAATAACGTGAATTAGCCAATTCGCTGGAAACTTACACAATATAATACACACAATCAATAATTATTCATATTCATCATTTGAGGAGAAAGCTAGCCCAAATAAATGTAACAGAAAAGGAAAATAATCTAGATGTTTTTGGTCATATATATGCTTGCCATAAAGTATTATTTTTAATTATTTTTTCTTCTAGCAGTAAGATTTTTCTATGAAATACTTTTACTGAGCAAGGACGTAATTTATTTATTAAAAGAAATATAAATATAGAAATATAAATCAGCACAACTCTTTTCAACATATTGATACATGTAAGAACTGTTTCTTGAAAACCAAATCATCATATTAGAATGATTTCTGAAGGATCATGTGACACTGTAGACTGGAGTAATGATGCTGAAAATTCAGCTTTGACATCACAGGAATATTACTGTTTTTACTGTTGATCAAATAATGGCAGATTCTTCCAAAACTTAATAAATAAATAAATAAACAAGAAGAATACAATTCTTACCAGCTACAAACTTATGTAGGGTAGTGTACATTGGCTGTTTTCCATTAGTCCATCAGGCTGTTTTCCACCATAACATAATTTGTTTGTTTTCCAATGTTCTCCATTAGATTCTGCCAGTCTCTAAACTGTTAATCAAAGGAGGGTCAGTCAAGGGTAATAAATAGAAAGCTGTGCATGCTTCCCAGAACCACAAACAACAGAACTGCAGTGGATCAGCACTTGACAACATTCATGTCACCTAAAGGTCACCGATAAGGTTTGTCACAATGAAAAAGTTAATTTGTTGCCCTTCTCACAGTCAGGACGTCTAGAGAGAAACACAATATGCAGCATCCCTACATTACCCAGGAGGAGGCGCATGGCATTTGAAAACAGCATCTGTGTCAAATTTCAAATATGTGTAATTTAAGACAATCTGAAGGTAATTGAACATGAACAGTTTCACTCTGAAATGACGCCATTTGTTCACGTCTATATCTTTTCCTTGCAAAAACTTCCCTGAGTGAACTTCTGTAAAACATGTTTGCCCCAGATTATCCATAAACTAAATGCATATCACAGATGAATATTCATTTTTTTTTTAGGAGATTAGGATTTAATTGCATTTCTCCCAAAAATAAACAAACCAGAACTGAAACCTTTTTTTTTTTTTTTGGTACATTTGCTATGCAGGTAAGGAATATTCTTTTTAATACTACGCTTGTATAAGGAAAGGTGCCATTAGTTTCCTTATTTCTTCTCACATCAAAGACACTCAAGATGAACTTTTATCCTGGTTCCTGATGGTTGTTTGATCTTGTCTGAAAATACAGCTCAAGGACACGTTAGAAAGAGTGAGTTGAAAAACTCTGTAAGCTTCAAGAGCTGTCCAAAAACAACACATTAGACATTATTATATAAATCGTCAAAAATTCAGGCATTTCATACATCATCAGCAATTCAGACATTTAATTGCATCATATGAGTTCAGCTCAGCCCTATACGTTCATTATTAGTGACAGACACCGGATGCAATTAGATTTTGTTTCAAGTGGATGGCCTAGATGTCAGAATATGAAATTAATGATAGATAATAGCTAGGTTGAAGCCCAACAAAATAGCACACACAAAAATGTGTGAAATATTATCTGTCATATTATTCTTGTGAATTTGTTTGTGTAATCTTTGAAAATGATAGATCAAACGAAAATTTAACTTTTTTTTAAACTTTTTTAAACAGTTCATAAACAGTTATGGATGTGATATTAGAATTCTAGTTGATACGGTTATGCTGATAATTATTTTATCAGCATACAATCAATTTATGGCTGATAACCAATAGGCTATAATTGTACAAGTGAAATAAAGGTGACGTATAATTATTGAAACAATATTTTAGGGTACATATAATAATAATAATAATAATAATAATAATAATAATAATAATAATAATAATAATAATAATAAAATAATAATAATAATAATAATAATAATAATAATAATAATAATAATACATTTTATTTGTATTGCACTTTACATTTGTAAATCTCAAAGTGCTAATACATATATAGGGTATGTGACTTATTTAAGGGTTAAAATAGTCCAGATACGGTTTTGCAGGTCCATTTACAACCCCAGAAATGGTCCCTATAGGATGTAATTATCTGTTTTTGCCTTATTTGGAAGGGTCATGAATATTAATGTAGAGTTTGGCTCTGATTGGCTATTTCACTGCGCAGCTCAGTGATAGAAACACATCTACCATATACTGTCAATCATGGAGAGATTATGCATCCAACCTTATGTGTGATCCTGTTTCTGACAAAGATAAAGATTTTGAAGAACCATTTGTTTTAAAATTGGAAATGGATGCTTTTTAGTGGTAAGTTTAGTCTTTATTTTCAGTAAGACTTGCAAAAGTACTATAACTTCAGCCTGCATGTGAACTAGCATATAACATTAACTTTACACGTTAACTCATTTCTTCAGCAGTCACAACTTTGTTTTTAGCATTTTAAAAAACATTTTAATCACTGTAATGCATCACCGTTTGATTTTTACAATGATAGCTTCACTTTGAGTCACAAACTCTAAACTGGGTAACGTTAGCGCACAGTTATGGTTTTATGTACAGTACAGTAGCCTACAGGGTTTTTTTTTTTTTTTTTACAAATTGACGATGCCATGTTACCGTTTCAACTTAAGAGGTGGAAATGACGTTAGCTAAAATCGAGTGAGCGATCTGTAAGCAACTAAACTATGGTAACATAGTTAACGTTAGCTCCTGTGTTGTGTTGTTGATGAAAATAGTCTATAGGCTAAATTATAATTCTATCTGACAAAAGGGATTGCCATATGTACTGTATCTATGGTTGTATACAGCGCTGGCAGGAAATAATATTAACTTTGACATTTGTCATATTGATGTATAACGTTACTTTGAGTTACTTATTGTTACTGTACTAGCATCTTGCCTTGGATCTAACATTAGACAACACAGGGGATATAATTGTGAATGTTGTCTCACTAAGAAACTTCCAGTTTAACCAGAAATTGTTTAGACAGTCAATAAGTGGATAAAATCACTACTTTCTGCTCACGGGGATGTAGTTTGAATTGGCGCTTCTCCAGTATCAGATGCTGAGTGAAGCCTGCTATTGTCCAGGTTAGAAAAACTGTCTGTGGTGAAATAGGCAGAGCAAACGAACAACTTTTAATTAAATTGTCGCTATCCGTTTATAGATAAACATGCCTGTTGATAATTTTGTTCATTGGGAAAGCTAAGAAAAGTCCTCACGGGATGCATGCGCTGCCGTATACAAATGTTGGGGGCGTAGATATTAATGATCCCCAGCGATTGCATCACAAGTGGCGTTATGTCGAGAATCGCTTGTTTTTATGTGGTGTTTTTCACAAACAAGATTTACATATGAAGGAGGAAATAATGGTGTTTGAGACTCACTTTATGTGATGTCCATGTACTGAACTCTTGTTATTCAACTATGCCATGGTTAATTCAATTTTTCATTCTAGGGCACCTTTAGGACATGATGTACCATATGAAAAATGGATGTTCACTTGCTAAAGATTACATTTAAATGTTTACTCTAGTTGATCCAACTACTTTCTGAAAAACTTCTTTCATTTTCTGAAAACTACTTTCATTTTCTGAAAAACTACTTTCATTTATAACGCTGCATTCCAAACCAGTATGCCATTTTTTTTCTATTAAAAAAAAAAGGAAACATTTTGGTCATTACAAAGAAAGTAAATGGGTGTTGTGTTGTTTTTGGACACCTAAGTCACCCTCTGACATCTGGAACATCTCTTATAACAGATAAGCCATAAGTTAAGTTAGAAATGTGAGCAATGGAGCTGGAGGCTGAGCAGTTTGAAAATGCAATGCAAGGAGAATTTGTCAGATAGAAAAATGGTTATGGCATATTCCTTTAAGATTCCCCTGAGAAATCAAGCTACAAGGTACCCCAGTTTTCAGTCATAAGCCAGCATGGTTTTGTGATCATTATGGCATAATTAATTTAGAATAATTAATGGAGTGGAACGTGCTATAGCTTCAAGGTGGATTTGAACTTTGGGCCTCAGAATTGGAGATGGGCAAGGCAGCTAGCCAAGAGGGAAGGCTTCCAGCTCACCGACCGAACTGCAGTTTAATGCTTGAGAGAGATTGCACACTGTTACATTAACACTAGTCAAAGTTTTGTGGCCATGTCATTTAGCATGTTTTCTTAATTAGTGCTTCATTCACATATGATATATGTTGACTACTTTGTGCTTTTTAGAGTTTTTCCAAACCTAAAATACCTCAAAATGTGTAGCTTGTTCTTATGTGTGATGTTGCTTTTCTCATTGAAATAGTGGCAATGTAAGTCTATGGGATTTTGTTGGTCAAAACCAAGCCTGCAGTCTCCCTCTCATTTACTGAAGCTTTCGCGCCTCGATCGCCCCCCGGTGACCGGTCCCAGTATAGCCGCTCCTCTGTGTTTTCTAATGGACGCGAGGCAAACTAAATAATAAAATTACACTTTAAAAATGTTTCCCCAAAGTTAGTTTATGTCACTGAAGGCAGTTATCATCACGATGATTTCATTTCAGGTGTTCGTTTTAAAAATAAGTTTAGTTTGAGTTAGTTATTTGATGCTATAAAAACGGGGGGTGTGACGTCATGATTGACAGCTGAGACTGACGGCTTCTCTGAGTGAAGTTGTCACTGAGGCACTAACAGACTTTTTTCGAAATTTTTGGGAGCAGATTAGAGCTTTAGCTTTAATTTCTACATTTCCATAACTGTTTATTTCACACCAACATAATTAATTGTTCTGCATCTGCGAGAGTGTGGGCGGGCTTTTGATATCGCAGCTGTACTTCCTGCTCTACTTCCTGCGCTCTACTGCGCAACTCCAGTCCCGAAATCGCTACTGCGCAGACTTGGTCCCAAGATGTCAGCGCCGTGCACCCCCGCCTGAAAGCTTCAAATATGGCAAGCGGAAACGGATGATGTCGAGTCGTCCATATTTTTTTACGGTCTATGGTCAAAACACTTAAAGGTGGGGTAAGTGCTATCTGGTAACTGTTGCTGATATTTCAAATCACCAAAACAAACACGCCCCTATACCCCAAACGGGTCTCAGCCCTATCTTGATAGCTCCACCCCACACATACGTAACCCAGGCAATGACTATGGCAGAGTCTGTAGGCTTGTTCGACTTCACCTAGCGATGCGCAGACCGATCGGTGGCTGACTTGAAGCAGTGCATGCCGGTTAGAAATGTTGTCCGACTTGAGACAGCGCCGACAGCACGTGACTGTGACGTCTGTCAACAAAGTACCGCGAGAGCGATTCGAGAGCAGCCGGCTGATGCAGCCGTCACCACGGGAAGCAGAAAGTGTCCGACTTCACGTCTCCGTTTGCAGCTCCTCCCCGCCTGCACTCGGCTACTCTCGCCGATCGCATGCATCCAGCCGCAGCCGATGTCGAACACACCTTGTGTGTTATAGATTGAATATTCAATTAATTTTGATCCCTTCATCACAAAAACACAAACCGTTCTCATGAACAACTCGATACACAGGCATGACAGTCCAATTAATGAACATATTACAATTATGACAAGATTAGAGTTATTGCGATCACAAAAACACTAACAGCTCTCATTAACAACTCGAAAGTACACAAGCCGTCAGTCCAGCTAATGACTGTGGCGAGAGGGTCGTGGTTTAGCGAGGTCTGTGACGGGAGAGAGAGTCGGAGGATGAGCAAGTGAATCAGGGGCAAACGATGAACACCTGTCTCTTGTTTCAGTAATTGGCGTGGAGAGAGACAGGTTTTAAGCCACGCAGGAGAGGACCGGAGAGAGAGAAGCTGGGACTACACAGCATGCTGGGTCTCGAGCTGGAAAACACGTGTGTCATGTTCGCTTGTTTGTCCATTTGCGATCGTATTGTGGCTCACTTCAGCGATGATAAAGACCCGTTCATTTCCACACCGTAAGGAGCATCTAAATCCCCTCAGTGTTTCAAGGTTTCAAGCGTCAGCACACAAAATGTGTCCGACAGGAAATATACTATACTAATATATGTTTGTTTCCTCTTTTAATTTATATAACCCATCCGGTCATAATTGTAATATGTTTTTTAGTTAGACTGTCGGCTCGTGTTCTATCGAGTTGTTCATGAGAGCGGTTTGTGTTTTTGTGATGGAAGGGGTGACTTTTTCATTGAATATTCGACCTGGATTAGTTACACACAGATTCTGCAATAGTCGTTGCCTGTTACGTATGTGTGGGGCAGAGCTATCAAAATATGTCCGAGACCCTTTTTGGGGGTAGGGGCGTGTTTGTTTTGGTGATTTGAAATATCAACAACAGTTACCAGATAGCACCTACCCCACCTTTAAATAACATTAAATTTCATGTTGTATAACCGAGAACACCAGAACACAGTGTATCATGTGATACTTTTGCATCTTTCTTCAAGATTGATGCTTGTCACTGATCACTGCCGTCATATGAATGAGTGCAGTCAGGACATTTTTTTAACTCTTTCCCTGCTATTGACGAGTTATCCCGAAATCGTATGCTTCCCATAGTTGGCAAAAAACAGAATGTGACAAAAGTAGTATTTCTAAATTTACAGTACTCATGAAAGATAGATGACCTACTTCTTCCAGCGAGATTCTGAAGTGTGCATATGATGGACACTTCACTATCCGATGAGGCCACAGGAGAGGATTTGTGACTGGCAGTGAAGTAATGTAACTGACGCTGATAATGGCTGCATGGCAATCTGGATTGCATTCATATTATGCACACTCATACTAAATAGAACATACTGTCTTAGCAGTCATGAAGTAATTACTTATTCAAAATAAGTACTAAATAGGATGCACCCCTCGTCTTATGAGAAAACGCTTTCCTGCCATGAAAAAGGTTACATACTGTTCCATGTAATCACTATGGGGGGGCGCTATTACGCATTTCCTGAATGAGTACATGAATGAATAAATGAATGGATGGATGGATGTCCATTTTCCAGATCAAAACACAGGCAAAAAAATGCAGAAAGGAGCAATCTTTGTAAGTAGATGCAAATAATGTGATCATCAACATTAAAGAGCATATGAATCAAAACGGCCTAATGATACCAAGTGAAATGTCGACCCAGGAAGTGTTTAGAACTGTAAAGCTTCGGGAATTTGTTTAATGTGCATATATGTTAAAATTACCTATTAAAATGAAGATAAATGTTTTTATTGCTAGTGAAGATGGTGTGAAGAGCATATAAAAAGAAAATAATAATTGTAGTTATATTTACAATACATTTTTCATGTTCTGAACACATTTTAAATAAAATAAAAACTCCCTAAAGAACATCAAGTACAGCCAGGTGTTGTTTTGTCAGTAAGAGAAATAAAGTGGGATGAAAGTGTCGTCTCAGTTATTGTGTGTGTCACACAATGGCAAAGCAATAGTGTGCGGGTGAAAATAGGGCTGATCAACGGCATTAAAAGAAAGAGAGATATGTGAGAGGAGATAAAGGTGAGAGCATCTGTGTTAGCTTGGAGACCATGTGTGAATGATGTTTTCTGTCACCTTTCTCAACTCTTGCACTTTAGGGAAGGTAAAGACAGAAAGGGACAGACAAAGAGAAAAAGATCTCACATCTCAGTCATCCATATCTGCATTATTATGCCGATTTGCTGCTCAAGAAACATTTATTATTATTATCAATGTTAAAAACAGTTCTACCAGAAAGACTCGGGGAGAAATATATTAACAATAGTGCATTTATTAACCGCTCAGCAAGCTGATAGTGTACAGAGTCATTTTGGCGTAGGCCCCGTCCGAAGAGCATAATCCGAGGGTCTCGGATCTGCAATTCCTGCCTGAAGACGAGGGCAGGGGCGCAGCCGACCCCCCGGTAGGGTATGGACAGGGCCATCCTGGTGGTGGTGGGGAGGATGGGGGTAATCGTCACTTCAGTATCTGCGAACTCAAACGTGTAAGTACAGAGCCTTTATACCGTGAGCATGAGAATATCATTGGATTAGAGTGACGGCATTAAGTGACGTAGTAATTGAGTCTTCCCAGCAGAACTTATGCTAGAGCATTCATTTCTACCAGAAAGACTCGGGGAGAAATATATTAACAATAGTGCATTTATTAACAGCTCAGCAAGCTGATAGTGTACAGAGTCATTTTGGCGTAGGCCCCGTCCGAAGAGCATAATCCGAGGGTCTCGGATCTGCAATTCCTGCCTGAAGACGAGGGCAGGGGCGCAGCCGACCCCCAAAAATGGGTGGAGTGTAAATCCACCGGGACGGGGCCCGCCAACCCCCAAAAGTTGGTAAATGATTATACCCACCGGTCTAAAATCTTGGGATTCCTGAAATAGAGAATGAAGTTATTATATAATAGAAGTAAAAGGAGAAAAGATACAGCATGCCTATGGCTTAGAATTATTATTATTATTATTATTTTTTTATTTTTTATTTATACATATAAGACATTTGCCAGTTCACTCATAGGAACGCAGAGACAAGGTCTTATTGGATCATCCGAACGGCCGCCTTGGCGGAATAATAATCAGGCCTCATTTCACCACGCAGACGAGCTGCATTTTTTTTTTTTTTTTTAATTATTATTATTATATAACATTTACCAGTTACTCCTAGGAAAACACAAAGACAAGGCCTCATTGGACCATTTGAACACAGAGATGAGGCCTCATTGGACCATCTGTACAGCCGTTTTGGCAAAATAATAAACGGGCCGCATTTCACCACGCAGACAAGCTGCCTTTTTTTTTTTTTTTTGTAATTTGCCATTTCACTCCTAGGAAAACACAGAACAAGGCCTCATTGGACCATTGAACACAGAGATGAGGCCTCATTGGACCATCTGTACTGCCGCTTTGGCAAAAATAATAAACAGGCCGCATTGGACCACAAACACAGAGACAAGGCCTCATTGGACCATTTGAACAGCCGCTTTGGCAAAAGTAATAAACAGGTCACATTGGACCACATATAGCAGGCCACCTAGGGCCGTACAACACAAATTCTGGCCTCATTGGACCACATAGCCTTTATAGACCACAGAGACGAGGCTCTGATGAGCCACACGGCCTCAACAGACCACGGAGACGAGGCGTCTAAGCCACAACGGCTGCTAATGCCACATAGAGACGAGGTGGACTGGACAGTACATGAACGAAGCCACTTGGCTAGATGAAAACAGGCGCTTCCTTAATAAAGCAAAATGCTACGGGTCTAAGACCACACATAACCTATGCCCCGAGGGGCGACTGGCCAACTTGGCATCTTTTAAGGACAAGACCAAGCCACTAGGGCAACACATAGACAGACCACGCAAAGCACCGGCATCTAAGCCACATTGAACATATGCCCCAGAGGGCCACTGGCCGATTAGGCATCTTTTTGAAGGACGAGGCAAACATATGCCACAAGGCGCCAAGCCCCACGAGGCCCACGTGGCCACAAGGCCACTAATGCCACACATAGACAGACATACTTAAGACAAGGCTACTAGGCCACATTTAACCATGCCATGAAGGCCACAAGACCACGAGACAAGGCCACATTAGGCTACACGGTCACAGTAGACCACACAGAACATAGACCGTTTCCTCAGCCATGGTTCCACATTTAGACAAGACGTACAGACGACGGCTGTTAAGCCACACGAAACATGGTCATGAAGGCCGGACGTGGCACGAGGCAATATGTACCATGAGACTGACATAGAGACTAGGCCCCTTTTTCTTTACTGGGCCACAAGGCTACTAAGCCACACTGAATGAGGCCAACGAGACAAAAGCCGCTAGGCCACATTTAACGATGCCATGAAGGCCACAAGACCATGAGACAAGGCCGCATTAGGCTACACGGTCACAGTAGACCACATATAACATGAATATCGCATTAAATATATGAATTTATTTATTAATTTAATTTAATTTATTTATTTTTTATTTATTTATTTATATTTATTATTTTTATTTTATTATTATTATTATTTATTTATTTTAATTTATTTACTTATTTATTTACTTTTTATAATCGAACATGTAACGAAGGCACAACGGCTGCTACAGCCACATAGAGACAAGGCCACATTGAACAGAGCCGTTAGGCCACACATTAGATGACTAGAGAGTCGTTGAGGAGTGCTGGCTAGAGTAATATAACGGGATGAATAATAACGACACCACCACCAGTAGTTGCATAGAATTTACCTTATAGTACTGTAGAGCTTGCTGAGCTTGAAGAATGGTGATAGGATCTGATCTTCTGTATGATTTGAAGGCCGAGGAAGATCACCTACCCAGATGCTTGATGGCTGACATGGGGATTCCTCGTTCAGCTGCTGTAGTAGCTCCCCCAATTCTGAATGAGGGCCGGTGTAGAGAGAGGGGGATAGACTACAGCTTTTAACGACAGAGTTTAAATGGTTCTGACCAGCCTTTGAAAGAGGTGCACCGTTAGGTAAGATGGAGAGAGGGGCAACGTTATAAGTTTTAGGGCGGATTTTAAGAATTTTAACCATAGATGTAAATGGCAAAAATTATTATTGATTTAAGGGAAAGATAAGGTGACGCCGGAGCTTGAGCGTCGTTTTGAATGTTAAAGAATTAGAGTGAAGCAATTGGGAGAGAAACAATATCAGAAAAGGAAATGCCGCGAGAAGGATCGAAAATATTAGGATCATAAGAGAATTCACCTGGACGCATGAACCGTAAAAAGCAGCTAGTACACTGCTACTAGCAAGATATTGATGTTAAGGGAAAGGAACCGTTGCGGACGGAATTGATGAATTTATGCAACAACGGCAGAGTAATGGGCAGACATTTATCGATCTGTTTAATAGAGGATTTAGCTAGGCCTTAAGGAGTAAACGAATGAAGTTCGGAGAAGAGAATTGGAAAATTAGGATTATTTATTTTGCATAGAATTGAATACCTGCGAGGAGCCGGCGGATGGAAGGTTTTTTTTTTTTTTTTTTTTTTTTTGGAACGAGAAAGGAACACGGACGAAATTAAAATGGGAAATACTGGAATTTGGAAGGCTAAACAGAACATAGAAAAGCTGGCAATGCGGACGTGTAAGCTTGAAGTTGTAGGAGCGACACCTTAAGACATATTGTCTAGCCGAAGTAGCATATCGTTTAATTTAATTAATCTCTGCTAGGAGAGGACAGGGTGTTGGGAACGGATTAGGTAGTTTTAGATTCCGTCTAACTGGAATCGATCGATAGAGCGCATCAGCAATAACATGGCAGTGCCATGAATATATTTCGAGCTTCAATGTTAGGATTACGACGACGGATTGCCAGATAAACCGTCTCACTAAAGCTTACTGGAAAGGCGAGATGATCTGCCTTGTTAGTGAGGGCAACCGTGCATTGTTTTCGCAGAACATCGAGATGCGTGGACGAGACTATGAATGGCCCCAGATCGTGCTAGCGACGGCTATGGGGTAAATGTCGTAGAGCGAGAGCAGACCAATTCGGGTGAGGAAGTTGCAAAACTGCAAATGTGGTCAATTTTCTTTATGAAAAGACGAACAGATTCGTTAAAATAGCGCAAGGAAAGCATTGCTAATTGACTGCGTGTAGCATTTTACTGCTCTGTTTAGGAATCTAAGCATGGTTTATATTCAGTGGAGAGAGGTCACCGCGGAGTGAAGCTGTGTTTTTTTTATTTTTTTATTTTTATTTTTTTTATTATTATTTTTTTATTTATTTTTTTATTTTTTTATTTTTTATTTTTTGTAGTTGCTTACATATTTTGTTCGCGTCACAAGTAATAATATCAAGTATAACTAAATAATTGTCATCACCTGTGTACCTTAGCCCACTCTTCTCGACGTTTCCTGGTGGTTTATAGATGAGTACTCGGATTCACCCTCAGTCGTTTTAAGAATAGCACGACGGCGAGCGCGTCAAGTATAACGTGTCGTCCGATTGGGGAGGAGCGCGCGCAGTCTCGGAGGCTCACGCTGCGAAGCCAGCAAAGTATGAACAAGCTTAATGTGTTCAGCTCCTTGGACGGCCTTGCATCTGACTAGCCTGCTTGATGTCATGATGATGAGCGCTGTGAATGGAACATGCCAGGTTTTTTTTATTTATTTTTTATTATTATTATTATTTTTATTTTTATTTTTTTATGTTTTTATTGAACCACCGAAAGGCGAACGAGCAATTCCGTGACGGTAACGGACCAGACTAAACTGGAGTTGTAGAGCGAGAGGAGTAGATTTGGCTGAGAAGGTTTGTGATATTCGTAGAACAAGTTTCTCCTGTACCTTCGGTTAGAGTCAGCCATTAAAGCTAATTCAGATCTAACTCTTCCCTCCGATCAGGAACCTGGCCCAATGTGGCTATGTAAAGCTGAATGCGATGGCGAATCGCCGAATTAACTATTCCGGTTATCTGGGATCGTAAATTATGAGAAGCACTGCCACGTCACCACGTTCTACCATTTTCTGTCAACGGCAGCCGATGGAAGCAGAAGTGAAGCCAAGTTAATATCCTTACCTTAGACAATGTTCACTCTAATAAGAGGGGACACTGCAGCTGGAGACAAGATGCCTACCGGAGACTGAGCTGAGCTGAAGAAAGTTAAAAGGAGGAGTTTCGGGTGTGGCAGGGCATCCTGAAATGTTGACTCCTCCGGTTGAAGAACGTTTAGACGGCTGAAGTAGAAGGCACGTCCAATGTAATGCTTAATCCGATGGCTGGGGGAGGAAGCTGGTGGGTTGCAATACGTTAGTGGCTGGGACCGAGCTCGGAGTTATTAAAAGAATGTTCGAACTCGACGTCTTTGATTCCAGGGTCTTGACTGCTTGAAAGAGGCTTTGGATGTCTTGGAGAATTGAGCATTAAAGCTACAAGCTGTGTAACTTTTATAATTATTCTTATCTCTAGCTTAGTTCTTCAGAATATGTGCTCGATGATGCATGTTTACTTATTCAAGTAATAAGGTATTCTTGTAAGTTATAAAATGCCATTGTAAATGCATAATTACGTAATCGCCATGTTGGCCCTCCATCTGAGTACATTAGTCTAGGAGGGACATACCCGTAAATAAGCTTCGCCTTTCGCGTTTAAACGCTCGATGCACCGTGTCGAATGTAAGGAGGGGGATTGCCGTGTTGATCTTAGATTAAATCGGCCACCGTAGAGTTAAACGAATCGGAATTGAGAGGAACAGAACTAAATATTCCCCGTTGGTCATATGCATTTCCGCCGCTAGTTGGGCGAATTAATACGCGGTGTGTTTAAAACTCCGGCGGGCTCGGATAAATCCAGTGAAGTAGAAGCTTGAGGGTGGTGCGTAGACTTTCTCTTCCTGCCGACTTGTTGCGTCTGCCGGGTGAAGGAGCGGTTACTGGCTGTGAGAAGCAGGTTCTGGTGGATTAGTCAGAGTATTAAGGCCAGGTGCAGTAGGTACGTGCTGGATAACTTTGGCTGATGGGATACCGGTAAGCATTCATGGCTTGATAATGTCCTCCGAAGGCCCTTTTTCCGGTCAACCCGCGGCACTGAATGTGCGAGCTGCGCATGTGGATGGGAGGAAGCGGCAAACTTCGTCGTCAGTAACAGGAAAATGACGAACGCGGGCGTGTCAGTGGACGTGACGATTTGGCAGGCGAGCAAGACGAATCGTCACTTCAGTATCTGCGGGTAATCGTCACTTCAGTATCTGCGAACTCAAACATGTGTAAGTACAGAGCCTTTATACCGTGAGCATGAGAATATCATTGGATTAGAGTAGGGGTGTCCATGGTTAACCGATTGACCGATTAACCGTTAAAAATTGCGTAACCGAGTGAAACATTTTGCTCGGTTAAGCCTAGTTCAGACTGCACGATTTTCAAACTCGTCGGGTCACTGCTCTATTCACACTGCATGACTGTCTGGGGTATCATTCAGTCACTGCTGTGTTCACACTGCACGATGGTTTGACGACAGAGGAGTTCACACTGCATGACTGAACAAGAGGAAGAATCGCCGACAACTCTCTCTCTCTCCGGTGCAAACTACGTTTCCCAAACACACGTGCGATGTGCCGAGTAAACAACGCGAGATCACACGTGCGTCAGACCGGAGTTCTCTCGCGACACTTTGAATTGTTATTTAAAATGATAAACTGCACAACGTTTGCTTCAAACTGTATGTGCGCTGATTTGTAGAGAAAAAGAAAAAAGATTATGGCGGAAGAAATTGTTGGAGAGACAGAGGGAGCCAGGATTGTTTTCTGCAAAGACAGTTTGAGGTAAATAGACAATTTTGTAATGTGCTGCTTCTGTGGCTGGATGTGCAAATGTTTGGGCTTTGTTTCTGTTTGATAGAATTGTAAATATATCTATTAAAATACTGATATTCTGCTCTATAACTCCTCCCTGAACGTCCTGCTGCCCTGTATCTCACTCTTTCATTGGCTGTCGGTCATCGCCGATGTAATTTTCAGTCAGAACCCTGTTCACACAGCAGGAGTTTGAATCGCCGACAGGTCCAGATATTTAGCATGCCAAATATCTCACCGGCGTCGGCGACTCGTCGGCGATTCTCTCTGATCGCGTCTTTGATTATTCACACTGCGTGATTGTCACTCGCGTGCACGAGCACCGATTTGCCTGTGATCTCGGGCATTTGTCGGCGATTTCGCAAAACCTGTCGGCGACTCAAAATCGGGGCAAAAATCGGGCAGTGTGAACTAGGCTTTAAGTGGCGTCAATGACGTGCCTTGAATTTAGTTGTAATATATGTTTGCACCCCTAGAGACCGCCAGAGCGCTCCCAGACATTTGTAGTATCCATAGGGTTAGGGTAGTATCCACAAGAAGAAGTCATGACCAGCTTTCTAAGCGGGCAAAGAAAGCGTGGGAGCACTTTAAAAAATGAGAGTGACAGGGCGAAATGCAAGTATTGCAATGCAGTGCTTACCGCATTTTTCAGGCTATAAGTTGCTCCGGAGTATGAGTCGCAGCAGTCAAAATATGCGTCATGAAGACTAAAATAACACGTCGCACTGGACTATAAGTCACATTAGGGCAGAAGCAGAGCGCGAGCCGCGCGCGCTGTGCATAACGGATCAGAAGAAAGAAAGTTTGAAGTGAGAAACTTGTGAATGACTAGAGAAAAGCAGACGTTACTTTAACTGTAATGAAGAAAACAAAAAAGCTGATCGCGGACTGAAAGCAAGATGGCCAGAGCTGAAGGGACGAGTCCACAGATGCTTGAACTCTGCCGGGAGAGGTTCATCAGCCGCGCGAGTCAAACGCTGAGTCTGTGTGAATCATTCTCGGCTGCATATTTTACTAACGTTACATGCTCTAATCGTGCAGGCGCCCTCGCGGCCACTCGCATTGCTCGTGAACTGGAGCGCATCTCATCCTAATTTAACGAAACTCAGCGTACGCCTCGCAGACATGAAATAGATCTTAAGAAACTTGAAATGTCTTTTAACAATTTAAAACGAAAAGTAATAGGCTACTCTCTGATTGTGTAATCCATGATGTGCATTTCTCTCTATAGGCGCGTTCACTACGGAGATGGTGGTCGTCAAATTATAAGCTAAAAATAACCCTGACGCACACTATGGTTAACCGAGTATTAACCGCTAAGGGCCTCGGTTAACGGTTAATGAAAAACTTGAAAACGTGCAGCCCTAGATTAGAGTGAAGGCATTAAGTGACGTAGTAATTGAGTCTTCCCAGCAGAACTTATGCTAGAGCTTTCATTTTTGTACATATTTTTTTCAGGATTATTTAATGGATATAAAGTTCAAAAGAACAGCATTTATCTGAAATATAAAAGTTTTGTATTCATTAAAGAAGCCTAAAAAAAAAAAAAAGTTTTCAGCATTGATAATAATCATAAATGTTTCTTGAGCAGTAAATCCTCATATTAGAAGGATTTCTGAAAGATCATGTGACACTGAAGTAATGATGCTGAAAATTCATCTTTGTATCATAAGAATAAATTACTTTTTTTTTTTTTTATATACTCAAATAGAAAAAATCTTTTGAAAAATATTTCACAATATAATAGCTTTTTTATATAACATACTTGGCTTTGGTGAGTTGAAGAGACTTCTTTAAAAATGTGCATGTGTTTCTGATCCATGAATAGTCTCAATTGTAATCTCAATGCAGTTCACTAACAGTCCAGACAAACAATCAGAGAGCCCGCTTTTTTTGAAAGGAGGGTCTTCATAGACCGGAACTAAACCGGATTATTTGTGTTATTCCTTGTGTAATAGCAAATTTACTCAAAAATTGGCTAAATCTAATCTTTAGGCCGAGCCGCACAGAAATGACTCAACTGATTTTTGATTTTCACTAGTTCCCGAGAAATATTTCTCCAGTGCTGACCTTGCCTGTGTTTGTTGGCGTATTTTAGTTCCAGACGTGTTTTGCTGGGAATGATCACATCTGAAATTATTAAATATAACATGCGGTACATTTTTATAAGATATCTTCATTTTGAGCTGATTCAACTATAGCATCTGTGTGAAAACACTTCTTCCAGTGGTGCAATGAGATGAGTGACAGGCACCTGACCCAGAGATGGGTTTGAGTCCTGTGTGGGCAGCCTATAAAATTGTGTAATGTTGTCATTTAAAACTATACTCAAAAAATAGTGTTTTGTTTTGTTTTTTTGTCTCTGGTAATCATTTTACTTACTTTCTTTTTACATAATTTAATTGTGGTCAATCAACCCAATATATATATTTAAAACTGAAGTTTACCTAAAACATTTGTTTTAAAACTACATTAATAATTTTTGTTGGCATAGCTAACTGGGCAGTGGATCTGTAGTTTTCCCTTTGCAAGGGACTGCATTACATTTAGGGTTTAAAGTGTTATTTTATGTATTTTACAGTAAAAGGAAATGTTGTAGTTAATGTTAGTGTTTGCTGTTCAGTTATGTTGAACATTTAGAGGAGTTTCTATAATGTTTTTGAATTTTGTGGTTACCATGCAGAATGATTAACTCAATTACATTTAATTGTATGCATTTGTTTTTTTTTTATGAGTTGAGGCTACACATATTTATTGGATGGAAATCCTGTTCTCAATTAAATTGAGTTTGTCCAATGAGTTATTTTTGGAGTTGCTGCATTTCTGCCTTAAAAAAAACCTCAAGTCTCTGTAAAATTAAACAAACCAAATGCCATGCAACAGCCTGTAGCACTGTAAATTGTTTAATCAAATGCATTGTGTTGCAAATGTTTATCCATGTGAATTGTGCAATGTTCAAAATTTTCCTAATAAAGTCCAATGTACAAGCACGCCACAAATGGCCATAAGGGGATTGGCCCCATAATTGCTGCTAGCAGATATATTTTTATTATCATTATTGTTATCAATGTTGAAACAGTTTTGCTACGAATTCTTAGCTTAGCTGATTATTTTCTTTATTTACAAGTTATATTACTTTACACAACAGCAATCACTGAATAAATGTTATGTATAGTGTTGTCATAAAATTGGAAATGTTATCATTGCTGCTGCATACTGTGGATGAGCATATGTCCAATAAAGATAGGATCACAAAAGGCTTTATATAGGGCAGAACATTTCATTAGGCAATAATGTCGGCTCTCTTACAGTATGTATATCTAATTTGTCTTTCTATTATTTTTCTGAACTGTTTATAATGCAATATTATACAAGGCTTGCTTAACTGTCGATGTGGCAACCTCAAACCCTGCGATCTTCTGAGCTTAAAGGGGGGGTGAAATGCTGTTTCATGCATACTGATCTTTTTACACTGTTAAAGACTTGGAATCCCATACTAAACATAGACAAAGTTTCAAAAGTTAAGGTGGACGTTTGATGGGAGTATTTCTTTGTCAAAAATACTACTTCCGGTTAGTCATAAGTTTCGGCAAGTTTTTTTCGATCATGCATCCCCTTTGACGTTAATGGGGGCGGAATTTCCTTGTATGGGCCTTACGGACAATTCTACCGGAAGCGCGTGAGAGAGAGAGAGGGAGAGAGCGAAAGCAACAGCCTACGCCCATCAAAGCGCTGGCTTGTAGGATGCTTGTAGGACAGGTGATGTGCACATAACAATGTCACCAAAAAAGTGCGTTTTTGGTTGCTAGACCAAGACAGTCCTGCACAGAATCCCCAAAACCCTGCGTTAAGGCAACAGTGGATGTAATTTGCTTTTCCGGATCAGCAACTGAGTTGCGCGAATGTTTATATCTGTTCGCTGCATTTCGGTGCCGACTGTTTCATAAACAAGGCCCAGCTCGACGCCGGATTTTCCCAATCGCCTAATGCTGAATGATGGAGCAGTCCCAACGTTAGAAGGGTGAGTGAGACTGCTTCAAATGTCTGTGTTTTTTTTAGTCCGCTTACTGTCTACACAAACCACGCGTACACACAAACACACGTGCACAACTGCACTTCCCACATGTACACCTTCAAAGACAAAAATACGACGATATAATTCAAGTATAAATATGTAAATAACACAAGCCGCTAAGCATATTATATAGTTAGTGTATAACTTGTACCACATAGAGACGTCCTGCTCTAGTCGTTTTTGCTGCTGCTCCTGTTCAACTGCAGCCTCTGGGTCTGATTCCGGATCATAGATGTATGGCTGTATCTGATTAAAAGCCATATTTTTATTTTGAATAAAGTTTTTTTCCCGCTGTTAGGGATGACACAGCTCGACTCAACATAGCAGCAGCGAGCACACGTCATTATTTAGCTCCGCTCACACGACACGCCCCCACCCGCTCGGCTTTTTTCGGAAAGACTCGGAACAGCGCATCTTTCTTATATAATTATTAAAAAAATAAAGACTTTTCGGAGATATGCAGGATGCAATGCTACTCTATAGGTACTCAAGATTGACATGACACTGACTGAAACTGAGTGTTTCACCCCCCCTTTAAGTGAGATGTATTATCCATTAGCCATGTGACCACCATGTGCTACATTTTTTGCAACTTGAATTAGACTAAATGTAGTATTTTTCATCACTGGGCTTCATTTGTGCATAGTAGCAATGTTTAAAACCACATCCAGTCAACTATACATTAGAATCACAATAACATTGATCAGTCTTGTTCGCATTTGCAGTATGATTCTACAGTGCAGATCTTTAAAATAAATAAGTAAATACAACCCGTTCTCACTCCCAAGGCGTCAAAATCCGAAGCATAGTCAAGTGCCTTCCGCGTCACAATTAAGACGCTAAAGGTGCCCCTGGGCGTCATTTTGCGACGCGCTGGGTGCTCCATTCATTACAATGATAAACCTTTGGCGTCATAAACAGACGCATTTAATTATTTGCGTTTATAAAAGCGGACATGATTTTATTAATATTTAAAGGCTATTTTTATATTTTGGAGCAACTAACTCTACTCCTACCCTAAACCTACCCATATCTAAACAATATAAAACACATAACAGGCAAATAAATGTACAGTCACACGTATTTATTGCAAAAACTAACCAAAGCAGTATAAAAATATTAACTCATGTTGCATTCCAAGTCTTCTGAAGTCCTACGATGTCTTCATGTGAAGAACTGAGTTGATCTTGATGTTTTAATCGCTGAAATGATGATCCCGCTGCCCCGTGAACGAACTCATTCATTTCTCATTCAAATAATTCAAAAGACTCCTGAGCATGACGCAATCGGTCACAAGACACACGAGAGCCAATGACATTTTACAATCAATGCTGACGTAATGACGCAATTGGTCACAAGACATACGAGAGCCAATGCAATTTCACTATGAAATCTCACGTAACGGGCGCCAATATTTGAAATTTGATTGTGTTTGTTGATGATCTTCAGCGGATGGAGATGCTGATCGCTTTTGGGGATTTTCTTGCAGTGGCGCCTCCAGAAATTTTTCATAGGGGTGGCCAGATGGGGCCACTTAAAATCTTGGGGTGGCACACCAAAACTAGAAACCATAATTTCAGAATTGTATTCTACTGGTGTAGTAAACCGGCCTGTAGCACGTCACAACACATAATTCCGCGTCGTCTTTTACTAAAAAATATTTTTTGACTTATTTACTTAACAGTAGTCTTCGTCTTCTAACGTTAACTTCTTTTGAAATTGTTGACTGACGGGCATGAGCTGACCTGTTGCTGTCTGAGCGCGCAAAGTTTATTAATAAGTCTATTAATTTATGAGGCTCTTCAGTTCAAATTATCCAGTACCAAAATAATAATATTCTTTATTTTCCAAGTTCATAAATGATTTTCAAAACTGATTTGAAAAAAACAAACAAACACAAAATGACTTATTTTAAATATAAAATATATATATAAAAGTCTTGGGCATGTCAAAGATTTGTAAAAACTTTAGCTTTGATGCATTGTTAGTTTTTGTGCAGCATCAGATTTTTCCTCCCTCATTCACTGTTCGTGGCTGTTTTTGCCCCATTGACTTCCATTATAGCCACATTTTTTGATTGGAAAGCCATGACACCATATAATCATGCATTCTTGATTGTTGGTGGTTTTCCCTTTTGGGAGGAGGTAAATGTGTATTTTTTACAGTTGATAACCAGGAGACACTATTAACCCTTTAGATAGGCCTGTGCTGAAGAAAAAGAAGAAGCTTAGTTTCTGGCATTTGTATAGAGTATAATAACTGCATATAAATGAGGGATTAAAAAAATGTAAATCTGATGCTGTACACAAACTAACAATGCATCAGAGCCAGTGTTGTTAGTAATCTTTGACATGTCCAAGACTGTGATAAAAGGTCAAAAAATATCCAGTCCACAATCACTTTTTATATTGAAAATAAGTTATTTTGTGTGTGTTTTTTTTTCCAAATCAGTTTTGAATCCGTTTTTGAAAATAATTTATGAACTTGGCAATTAAAGAGTGATAAGAGTGACAATGAAACAATGACAGCAGCTCAAGAATAAACATGGAATCAAATGTAAACTTGCAACAGAACACATTTTAAATTATTTTACTTTTGATTATTTTATTTATTTCTGAAGAACTCTTTAGTAGCCTGTATTGGTGTACTTTAAAGGGATAGTTCACCCAAAAATGAAATTTCTGTCATCATTTACTCTCCCTCATGATGTTCCAAACCTGTATGAGTTTCTTCGTTCTGTTGAACATAAAATAATATATTTTGAAGAACGTTTGTAACCAAATGTTTGCTTTGGGGGCAACATTGACTTCCATGGTAGGAATGTTTCTTCAATACATCTACATAAAGAAATGCATACAGGTTTGGAACAACTTGAGGGTGAGGAAATTATGACAGATTTTTCATTTTTGGGTGCACTATCTCTTTAAGCAGTCATTCTGAACCAGTAACCACTTTACTGACAATTCTGAAATTCAAAAATGCTTAATCCTCTTTATTAATTTACTATTATGACTATATTATTATGTAATTATTTGTCCCATTTTAATCTAAATATTTTTTTAAATATCAAACTGCTAAATGATAAATTGATAACATTAATAGGCTATAATCTAATTAACCGTTCTAATGTCTAGAAAAATAAGTCTGCCAAGCTCTGATAATGTATGGAATATTATATTATATTATCCATTAAAAAAACAATAGGCCTACCTTTAGTTCACGGATGTGTCTGTCATCGCACGCTTTCAGTCAGACAGTCTGAGACACTGAAATGCTTCTCTGCAAAGGGTGCAGTTTGTCTTAGGTTCATCTTAAGTTACTGGACAGACCCACTCATGATACCTTTTTTTCTATTCAACCCTATATCTGGAAATCCTCTTGCGTTCAAACTGTGGACGCGAGCTCGACATGTTTTTAAAAAAAGCGCGCAATTTTCCAGCGCATGTTCTCGAGACTCCGTCGCTATGGCAGCAAAGCGCCGCTAAAACGCAATCTTGTGCATCGGGTTGCGGGTTGATACGGGACGCGTCATTTTGCTTATTCTAAATATTGATTGGACTAGTACCTAGCGTCCCCCCCTAAACCTACGCCATGGCCAGCGGGGTGGCCAGTGGGGTGGCCAGGGGTTTGCCAGGGGTGGCCGTGGCAGTCGTTATATCCTATGTTTTATATCATGTTCAGACAAATGGGTAGGTTTAGGGATGGGATGGGGTTGGGTTACATGTTAAGCATTAGCCTACTAAATAGCGTAAATAAAATAAATGTAAATAAAATTATGCTTGCTGATTAAATTGAAAAACACACTCCAACATGTCATAATGGCAAAATTATAAACTAATACAATTTCACCATGACGATAACATTACCAGTGCGTCTGTGTATGACGCCAAAGGTTTCTCACTGAAATGAATGGAACACCCAGCGCGTCGAAACATGACGCCTTGGGGCACCTTTAGCGTCTTTATTGTGACGCGGAAGGCACTTGACCATGCTTCGGTTTTTGACGCCTTGGGAGTGAGAATGGGTTGCAACAACAGCAACATTTTGTCACATTTAGCTTCAAACTATGTTTAAAAAACTGGTATAAATTTTTGATGGCCACTTTTTAGCACACTTACAACATTATTTTGTCAACAAAGATATTTAAATAGTTAAATCTAAATATTAAATGTTAAATCTAAATGCTAAATCTAAATGTTAAGTCTAAATGTTAAAGGGGTCATATAATGCCATTTTTGTACAAGTTAATATGATTATTTAGTGTCTAAATTAAAAATTTGTAATACACTTTAATTAAGAATTCTATTTAATATTCTAAGAAATCACTCATTTAACCTGGTGCAAAACAGCTCTGTTTTCAGCAAGCCGTTTCTGTGCATGTGTCTTTTATGCTAATGAGTTTTGCTCACCCTGCCCCTCTGTTCTGTGGGGGCTTTGAGTGTGAAGCGTTGCTTGGACAACAGGAGAAAGTTTGACAACGCCAGTCTCTCAGGACACATCTGTACAAGTTCAACCTTATCAATTCGACATATCAGAGATATCAACATCAAAATGACTGCTGTGTTCATTATTACACCCAAAAACAGAACACCACAATCACTTACACGCCATTCTGCTCCAGCATATCCACAATGGCGGACAGCTTGCGCTCGCTCAGGGTGGATCTGAGCTGAAACGCTGCTGTCAATCAACAGTCGTGGGAGGGGTGTCCGAACGTGTGACGGCACACATCGAACGCTTGATTTCAGACAGGTGAAAACATAAAAGGAGATTTAAAAAAACACTTGATGGATTTTTATCATTATAGGATGGTTGTGTAAAGTCACTACCAACACACATTGCTGTATAATCAACTTGTAAACTAATTAACATAACATTAGTATAGGATTCATGTCAGTTACTTGTAAATAATTTACGACATCGATTTGTATCTTATTATTTGTGTAACGTGCTATACATGTATAGGCCATAAACCGCTTGTTGCATCAGCATTGGAATCACGGTTCAACCAAAATAAGATCAATAAATGTCTCAATTAAAAGAGCAAGTCTTTGTGCTTTATTTCATGTCAATTTTCCAAATCCATTACATGTTGATAAAGGAACATTGCTACCTTTTTACCTGAGGCTTAAAATCTGGTGCTATTACAGATGGAGATGGTCCAAAAGATTGACAGATAACCTCTCAGTCCGGAGAGGATGGCAGTTTATAATGACAGACAGTTCTCAAACAGGTGATTAGGAGGATAATGTGTAAGCCGTAAGACTGCCACATTAAATGGAGAGGCAATAATATATGGCAACATTTATGTTCAGAGAAGGACAAAGGCTGTATATGTGTCTTGACAGGTAAATGGAAACTGAAAGGCAGGAGGGGAAATATCTTTCTTTGAAGATGTTAAAAGCAATGAACATTCAATTGTGAAAAAGATTTTTAAAGCTTTGAGAATGTTTTTGAATCTCTTGAATGTTGTGCTTTGAAATACTTGAACAAGCCAGCCTCGCTGAATACACAGCAAATGCACACACAAACACCCATACGCACGCGCACGCACACACACACACACACACACACACACACACACACACACACACACACACACACACACACACACACACACACACACACACACACACACACACACACACACACACACACACACACACACACACACACACACACACACACACACACACACACACACACACACACACACACACACACACACACACACACACACACACACACACACACACACACACACACACACACACACACACACACACACACACACACACACACACACACACACACACATTTGTTTTTTGTGAAATGTGGGGACATTCGATATAGGCGTAATGGTTTTTATACTGTACAAACCATATTTTCTATCTACCTCTAAAACACACGCACGCACACAAAGTCACGTTAATAGAAAGTTGACCCAATTTAATAGTTATACTACACAGTATAACAAAATGCAGATATAATTTTACTGTAGCGTATACTCTACATTTTCTGACGGTTTTCCTTGAACAGGACTCCAGTTCATAAGCAAAACATGTTCACAAATGAAGGCACACTCTTGAGGTATTTTTACACCTCAAGTCAAAGTGGGTGGGTGGGTGAGTTGGTGGGTAGTTGTCTGGCTCATTCATTCATTAAATTACATTACATTTTAAATGTTGCTCATAATGGAGAGACCCACTCTCCAACAGGGGCGTAGCACCAAATTTTGGGCCCTGGGTACAAACCATCTTGCTGGGCCCCCGTACCATGTATGTGTATGTATAGAAAACTGACTTCTAAGCCCCCCCACCCCCCCCCCCCCCCCCCCGGTTACTCAGTACCCTTTATCCCCCCAGTCCCACGCCCCTGCTCTCCAATATATGTATATATGTGGTATATAGAGGCCACATTCATAAAACTCTCCTCTGGAAGGATTATTATGACATCAAAAAATTCCATGTTCTTTTTTAAAGTATTAAAATGTTCTTTCTTGCACCATATTGTCACTTTCTACTGTCACGGTTCACTGCAAGTGTCAAATTAATGCACAATCAATATGAACAATGCTTGCATTTTCTTTATACTTTATTTGGTGCAGCTCATTGGTATTTTATGATCCATACTGAGGACAAATCAGGCATGCAGTAATGGTCATTGAGAGATCTGAACAGAAACTAATTCAATGTGATCTTCACACTGAAAACAGTTCATCAGTAGTGCGATTTTTAAATAATGAGTCTGTATGCAAAATTCATTCAAGTATATAAAAATACCTGAATGCAAGTAAACTTAAAAAGCAACTATTTTTTGTTTTGTTTTTTTTGTTGTGTTGTCGGTCACCGCTGGTTTGACGTATCTATAAGTGGTGATGTGGTGCTGACAGACTTTAAGGCTGAACTGAAAGTGAGCCCTGCCCTTGTTTCAGCAGCTGATTTGACAGCTCCTCATAAATTACCCTGGGGCATTCTGTCGCCTCAGGTATGGCTCTAAAATATGAACGTACCACGCAGCCTCCTATTTATTTGTTCTTAAAAACCTCTGCCAGCAGCTGTCATCCCCTGTTGAGAAGGCAATGACAACACTGAATGTAAACCACAATAATTAATTTGATCTTTTTAAATTCCAAAATTTCACAACTTGGTTCAAATTGTTCACACAGTAACCTTGCATGCGACAATTTGATTCCTTTTGAATGATCTTGATTTGTTCCAAATGCATCGTTCCAAATAATGTCAGTTGACTGTTATCATGTCATTATAATGAAGGCATGTTCAGCAATATCTATGCTCTTGTTTTGTAATCTTTTACTTTGTATTTGTTTCAGTTCCTGTTTCCTCATTCTAGGGCTGCACTTGAAAGCTGACTTGTTGCCTCGTTGCCTTATCAGGCAAAGACTTTGCAGGCAGCGTTTGCGCATGACGGTACTCTGAAACTGATTTCAGACAGACTTCTGTGGCAGCGTAGCGGTTTAATTATCTACAAAAGAATAGAGAGAGCTTTGGTTTTAACTAAGGGAATATTTAATTTATATTTAACAATTATATTTAATATTTAATAATTAAAGCATCAAAAGTGGAAGACGTTGGTCAAAAACATACATTTACACACATACTGACCACCAAATCTTTTTCTATTTTTCCAGCTTAACTGTCACAGAATATAATAGATCTCCCTACATTAACCCTATCCCTAAACCCATTACAGAAATATTTTGTGTTTTTACATAAACATGTCCCCACAAGAACAAGGATTTTGAATATTATCTTTGTGGGGATATTTTGTCCCAAAATGTTGGGTTTACCAGCACACACAGACATAAACATTTATAAAGCATATTTTAGCATTTATAATACAACACAAGCTGCAGAAGTCCATTTTCCAGGGCTACTTTTGAACCTGGTTGTTTTTGCATTGATTGCTCTGAATTACTTTTTGGAAGGTAGTGCTTAAAACATGTAATGATCAGGGTGATTGCCTTGACTATACTTTTCCTGGATTTTAAGATTAAATGGATTTGGGAGGGGCAGGCCACAGTCAGTGTCCTGCTGATCAAATGATGTGCTTTAGTCTGGCGATGGTTTTCAGACCAGCACCAGTCCAACACGACTCCATTCAGTGATGGAGGTATAAATAAACGTAATTTCGGGAGGAGTACGCCCATCTAATCTTTCAATTAATATCAAGGTATAAAACCAGCAGCTTACCTCTTCCCCTTTTTAGTTTCTGCAGCATCCCTCCTCCTCCCCTGCTCCGCCTTTTGTACAATTTTGTACACCACACTGGTGGTGGTTGAGAAGAGATCCCTGACACGAGTGTAAAGCGCTTTGGGTGTACAGTATAGTACATATATGAAAGAGCTATATAAATGACTCATTCATTTATTCTTTTATTCATTCAATTTTGCCTGTTATAGGGGGGCAATCGGAGCTCGGGTAGAATATCCTCTCCATGCCCCTCTAAAGCAGACAGAAAGCCAAATCTGTTTACCACTTTCACTAAGATTATATGGGCACACAAACTCGTGAAATGAACTACTGTCAGGATTTACTAAAGTGAAAGACACAGTGAAAACTTAATGCTGAAAAGGCAGGGAGAGTTATTTAATTTATGGGACAAATGTATTTAAATTAACTATGCAAGGTGATTTAATACAAAACGCATTAAGATGTATGTCAAGATTCTGTAACTTGAAATGCAAGACAATTGACCCATTCAATGAACGAGCTCTTTGAGAGAAAACGCAGCGGGCATCTCAGAATCATTTTGCCGTTTATTTGAAAATGTGCATGAAGGGTAGATTTTAAACTAGTATTTCACTGATTTTGTTCATGCATTCAAAAAAAGCCTCTTTGGGATTTAAAATGTATTAAAATATGCATTTTCCTTATCGACTTGTTTGTCTTGCTTGCTCTGTTTATCTCTGAGTAAATGAGGAAAAACCCAAAAGTGTTACAACTTGCCCTGTTCGTCTCAACTCTCTGTTCAAAACAATTAGCACTCATACACAAACATACACGAGCACTCTTCCAGTAGCTGAGATTTCCCTTGACACTAGTGAAAGTGACAAATACGGTAACCCATACTCAGAATTTGTCAAGCATTTAACCCATCCAAGCTAGTGCACACACGTTAGGAGTAGGGAGTAGTGAACACACACACATACACACACACACACACACACACACACACACGCACACACACACACACACACACACACACACACACGAACAAAAACAACACACGTATATTTTTGTGACATATGGGGTAATTCCGTACTAGTTTTTATACTGTACAAACTGTATTTTCTATCCCCTTACACTGCCCCTATCCCTAAATCTACCCATCACAGGAAACATTCTGCATTTTTACTTTCTAAAAAAAACTCATCCTGTATGATTTATAAGCATTTTGAAAAGTGGGGACATGGCCAATGTCCTCATAATTCACTCTCTCCTTGTAATACCTGTCATACACACACACACCCAGTTTGTTGAGCAGTGGGCAGACATTTTTATTGTGGCGCCTGGGGAGCGATTGGGGGTTAGGTGCCTTACTCGAGGGTAACTCAGTAATATACTGAGAATTGATCTAGCAACCTTCAGGTTACAACTCTGACTCTCTAACCAATAGGATTTATACCCGACTAAAAGCCATTACCTATTATCTGGCTTAACCAATAAAGTGACTTTTATTTATGCAATAGTCAAGTTGGTTCAGTCACATTGTAAGAAAAGCTGTTCATTTTATGGTAGATACTACATGAAGCACTTTTTTTTAGGTTCAAGGAGTGTTTTAGGTTTAATAAAGTTCATAAATTGCATGTTGTCAATTACCACGCCAACAATTTGCACTCTTTAATTTATAAAAACAAGCAAAAAGCATTATGCACTCGCTATAGAAGTCTATAGCTAAAGTGATTGCACTAGAATAAATTAGTATTTATTTAAAATGTTTGGCTGGCCTTCTTGTGTTGACATGAGTATTTTAATAATATTATTAATATTTTTATAACTTTTTTGACAAAATTTCTTTTTTTCTATATTTAACACAACATCCTGACATATGTGAAATATGCTCCCCTTTCTTTGGTTTTACTTATTTCACTGAAAACACAATTCTAACTGCCAGACAAAATCTAGTTTGAATGTCAGTGTAGTTTTATATGGTGATATTTACATTTTAGTTCAAAGCCAAAAATAGGCTTCAAAATCCACTTTAAAAAAACAAGCATTTGTGTGATTGGACCTTATGCTAAATCCTGTGTGACAACTAGCCCCGGTCTTCTCTGCTTGAAAAATCAATTTACCGGGTAGCATGCTTACTAGAAATGTGAGCGACAGAAAAACAACGACAACACAGAGGGGGAAAAACCCAATCATTACTGAGAAAAAAAAAGGAAACAAATACAATCGATTTATAATATCCCTCCCCCGCGCAATAGTCTTACATAAAAGCCATTGTTGGTCGGGAATCAGATTCCTCCTCCTCCTCCTCCTCCTCTTGCAGGTGTCAGTCTTAATTCTGTCCAGTAGGTGGGACTTTATGCTCGTCATCCGGAGCATCGCCGCTTTCAGCAGTAGGCTACTTTCCTCCAGCTTGGACACTGAGAGCATCTCTATGATGGACTGTGGAACGGAAAGTCGTGGCGAGTTGTGGCATTTGCTCTTGTTCTTTTGATAAGGCGATTAGATTACGAGCCCAGTCTCATATGATGTTCCCAGGCTCGCGCACTCTTATGTAGCCAACGCTTTTAGATATTTAACACTCATATCTTCATCAGCGATCTTCATCATCACCAACCTCATCAGTCCTGGAAGACGTCGAGTCGTATTGGACCCAAAAGTCATGGATGTATGGTTCTGTTCGGCGGTTCCAGTGTTCACCTGGAGGCTTTTCTTTCTTTCAAGCATCTTCCAGGGTTATTGGAGCTCCATGCTCGATTGTCCACCAACATGCAGCTGTTCGCCCATTGAGATCTATTGCAATAAGTCCGACAGTGGAAATTTCTTCCCTTTACTTGCTCTACAAGATCCGGCGGGCAATGGCAGTAACAATAATGACATTGAAGAGCTCTTCAGGAACATCACGTCCATGTAAGTGCATGGGTTTCTGTGCGTCCCTCTCCTATACTGCGCAAAATGTAGATATATAAATATATATCTCCCCGCGACTTACTCATATAGTCAAACTTGGCTTCTGTATCAAATATGCACCATTGTATGAACTTTTATTTTGTATTATGCTTATTTCAAAACTAATTAGATTATTTGAGGATTCGAAATCTTTAATTCTCCTTAAAGGTTTTACGAGGTACGTTTTTAATACAGGCTATTATCAAACATTCTGGATATCAGTGACGGTATTACTGTTTGGCTGGTGCCAATTGTATGTCGTGCTTCTGCATTCATTAATGACCATGGCATGTAAGAACCTGTTTGCTTTCTCGTTGATTTAATCAATGCAGCCAAGTGTGTTTGTTCGTATTATTGAAGAAAACCTCCTTATAAACGTTCAGTATGAATGTGTGGTTAGCAAGTCGCTATTAGCTATTGTCCACTCTTCCCTCATTGCTCGAAATTGATTATTTGTGGGTAGCCTACACATTAATATTCATGTCTAAACATAAATCCAATGCTGTGACATTTATATTATAGAAGTGATTGTAGTGAAAATGTAGCACTAGTAATGAATGGTTTGAAGTGAACAGCAGTGCACCAACAGGTTACAGAGATTTCTTTCATTCAGCACTCTGGACAACTCCTACAATCTCTATAGCGCTGGGGGATTACATTTACAACCTTGATCTGGTCTAAAACTTCTATATTCATGTAGAACATGAGAGAAAGCTATCTTTGTCATTTGAGGTCGGTCTATCTTGCCGTCTGTCTGTTTGTCCTTTTCATGGCTGGCTGTACCGTGATACATGACAGTGTTTTTTTTCTTTTCTTTCAGTGCATGATTTATTTAGTTGCTGTCTCATAAAATGGAGGGGATCCTTTAAAGTTTCAGTTTTTCAAGCAAAGTGTCTGGTCTTCAAGTGTAAAATTCTGTATAAGAGCTGGTGATTCTTTCTCACTCAAGCTTTTGGAACCAAAATATTTTGTTTAGTCTGAGATTAAACTGATGCATTTAGTATATTTTTTGTACAGAAAAATATATTCAGCGTATTTATAATGCAACTATTCTCAAGTTTAAGTTAGCTAATGTATCTTTTATATACACGCATATGTGAAAAAGAGGATACCTCTTTTGTGATGCTCTTGCAATAGCATTTAAAACTCATCATATGACATACAAGCACATCATCAAGTTTTTATGAGGCCTTTTTTTGTGTGTTAAGTGGGTCAGGGCTGCCATTTGAGAGTTAAGAATAATGTCAGGGTTCGGCTGTTCAATGTGAAGAACCGTAACTATACAGTTGCAGCCAATGGAGTATCGGTTTAAGTTGTCCTTTAAAGGACATTTGTGCTCAATTTTTGCTTGTCTCTCTTGTAATGGTAATAATAGGGATTTTTGTTGGGGAAGCTGATCGTAGATCAGTGTAAGCGGGCTTCTCGGAGCCATCTGCGTGGGCCCCACTTTTACTGAGGAATATAAATGAAGCACCTTCTGAGGCAACAATCAAAAGACGCATTGATAACCTGTGGGAGCAAAGGAGGTTCAAAAAGGAAGTGCTTGAAATCTGGAAACGAGGCTCGGGTTGAGCTGTTTGAGCTTTTGAAGTTTGTTTCTAAGGTGATTGTATTTTAATTAGCTTATGATGAAGCATGGACACAAATAATAGTCATGTTAGACATGCTGTATAGAGAAAGACAGAAACTGCAGAAATGTTGGTATCCAGAAGCAGGATGGCATTTTTCTTTAATATTTCACAACAGTCTATCAAATAACTTTGATTGAAAGTATTTGGATTTATTTATAAACACATATTGTATTGATAAATTCATACATACATATATATATATATATATATATATATATATATATATATATATATATATATATATATATATATATATAATTCTTATTCTTGTAATTCTAATTAACTGTAATATGAATTTATACATCAACATGTATTTATACAATATTGTAAAAATAATTACATTTACAAGTAAATTACAGCAGTAACACTACAGTAATGAGAATAATTTAGTGGGAATCGCTGCTGAGAATAATGATAATTACAAGAAGAAGAAGGAAAAAAAAAAACTCCAAGACAGGAGGACAGGAAGGAAAATATCCAGACACATTATGGCAATGATAATTTTGAGGGAAATGTGCTGAATTCTCATGAAAATAATGAAATAACCCTGCAAAAAAACCTAATGGTTTTAAAAACTGTCTTCATTTATTTAATGCAAAATAGAATTGATTTTCCTTTTTCATTTAATATTACAGTAAAATGTGCCTGTACCAATTTTTACTTGAACGCTACCATGGCTCTTTGTTTAAAGAGTGATAATACACGAACAATGACGTGGGGTATTCCATCCGGTCTTACCAAATGAATGAAAATGAATGAATACGTTTGAGCTCCTTTTTCTTCCCTTGTCTAGTCTCACTAAATGGGTGATGGGAAAGAGTGCATTGGTGCTGTACAGAAACAGTGAGGATTTGTTTTTCACCAGGGCGTATAGTTCTGTTTAAAGTCTGCTTTTTCACCATAATCAGCAAACGTACCCAACAATGTAATGTAATAAAGGCTTGATTTACCCTGCTGCTTCTTTAATTGGAAATATGCCCATGTCATGCTCTGTCTGTGTGTTAATGGTGAGGTTTCTAGGTCAAAACGAGCACTATTCTTTATAATTATAGAGCCTTCTGATGGCTAAAGTTCATCTGAAGGAGCTGCAGTGCGTAATGCACCATAATGCATAATTATGTTGTATGATATGGATGTAGAGAAGCAGAAAGAAACTAGAGATATTCTGTTCAAATTGAGTGAGGTAAAATTGTATTACTTAAGGCAAAACACTTAATACTGCGAAAAACAGGTCACAATTTGACTTGCCATTCGTTTTGAAATGGCAACCTTTTTCTGAATATAAATGTTTAATTTAATTTATACTCTAAGGAAATAGTTTTTAAAAGGGTCATGAACTGCATTTAGTTAAAAAAAATCATTATATGTTACTTTGAGGTCCTCAGACTTTTACATAGAAACTTCTTAATTTAAAAGTAATAGGCTCTTCTATCCAGTTTTTGATCCTCTCTTTGAAACTCTCCACTTTGATAGGAAGCATTGAAGACCCACTGCTATGATTGGGTAACAGTTTTGCACAGTAAAACCAATTTCAACATCTCTGCCATCACACATGTTGAGTTGTTTTGAAAAATTCTGATGTTCACCATACATGTATGAGCCAGAGTCTGATCTCGAATCAGAAGACAAACCTCAAATACCAAGAATACTCCAGTCTGCAACAGCTTGGTAACTAATCATCCATATATTTATTCCTTATGTATTTGTGAGGTAGTATTATATTTTCTTGCATGGTCTTAGTGTTTAAACGAAGACGCTATAAGGTGTTTATCTCATTACATATAGCCGAAAAATATAGGGTACAATGGGACTAAAGACTCCACAGGGTAAAATGCTAATCATTACATATTCAGGTCTTTAGCGACCTGGATCTATATCTAACACGGATAGATCTCTACCTGTCACGATCATATAAAACTCTCCTGACATTAAAGTAACAATTACAGAAGAATAAAATAAAGCATGTTTAGAAGGGTTCAATTTAAGCAGATGTTTTATACCATCATCACTTTCCTCGTCTGAGTTCATTTCCCAGTACATTCAGCATCTGGCTCATATTTTCAACATCTTCATAATAAATATTTTGGTCACTGACAGCTTCTTAACCAGATTCACCATCAAGTGACAGTGACAATATTTGATTGCGTTCAGTACTTGCTCTGTAGTAAATCGCTGAGCCATTTCAAGTTTTGCTAATGATACGTTCTATTCGTTTGTTCTCTGTCTGTGGTATCTGTGAGTGAAACGTCACTTCATGATTGTGTATCAGTCTTTACACTTATTTAGTCATCAAATATTCAAGTATTGTTGTTGAGCAGAAAAAAAATGACTTACACTTATACACAGCTCTGCTCTTTAAAGGTGCACTGTAGTATTTTTGCAGTAAAATATCCAAAAAACACTAGGCCAGTGTTATATATTTTGTTCATTTGAGTACCTACAATTTCCCAAATGTGTCCAAATATTTGTAAATTGCGAGACAATTGCTATTTAAACTAAGGACCCAGGACGTTTCAGCATAGCGTTTGAGGAAGTCGCCTGTCAATTGCGTCATATCTGTGTTAACCTCGGTGTCGTGTTTTATTTGGCAGGAGCGCTTTACTCTTAGCAGTGTGAAGAACTGAACGCACGGAGTAATGTCATAACATCACTTTCAACACACTTAAATATATCTAATATGATAAACAGAACTGCATTACCTCATAATCATGACCGGAAAAGTGGAAATATTGCGGGCGCCCTGCGACTGTGTCCTGTCTCGTCATAATAAAAGTCCCGGTGCAATCGCTCCAGCAGCCGTGCTCAGCTCCACAACACTCGGTCCTGCTCTCCTTTACACTACAGTAACGTTAATAACCGCATGGATGAACATGATTTCTGCCCGAGTCCTATTTTCCACTGGCTGTGAGGTGAAGACCATATGTCCCAAGATGCTGCGCTCATACTTTGCGTCATCAAACTACGCCTATCAAACTATCAAACTAAATTTATTTTGAATAGGCGCCCTCTAGCGGACGGAACGTTGCATCTTCAACGACCCTATACAATTTTTTTACAACAGGCATTTTTTAAAATAGTTTTATTACATTTTTTGTTATATTGTTTATAAAACGGCTGATGTCTAACTTTAAAAAAATGAATGAAGAGGAGGATAGTGAATGACGCGTTTAAGGGTACCGCTAACGTAAACCACTAGATAGCACAAAAACCGTACTCAGCACTTTCCTATCCATGAGATACACGTGGAAATTTGTCTGATTATTGACGCGATCACGGGCAGCAACACAAAGTTGTTTTTTGCACTAATTTGATGTATTAATGTAAATTTAAGTAGCAAAAGAGAATCGCTGAATCATTGAATATATTTTGAGACAAAGGTCTTTTTAATGATGTTCAAGCTAATTAAAGCAACAGTTGTTCAATAACAAAAGAATATGTAAAAGTACCATATTTGGGGTAAAAAGCGCACCTACTGTTGGGACTAAAGCCACAATATTGAAGAAGATAATAAATATCTGGCTGGCTTTTCCATTTGTTGACATGACATGGCTAGAATCAGATGGTAAATATCATGTATTAAGTTGGGTGAGAGGCACGCTATCATATTTGTTGCTCGAGCAATCCTGTGTTTGCACCTCTCGCCTATTTACTCATATATGACATGCGCAAACGGTTGCGCTAAAAACAGTTCGGATAAAATCCGAAATTAGTTGTTTTAGGAGCTCGGTTTCAATAAAAGCTGTTTTTGGACTAACAAGTTAGATTTGAGCTCTGAAACGAATAAGATATTTGTATAGTACTCTGGCCTCTTATATGTCAAAAGATCAAGGACAATTTGGTTTCTCAATTCAAATTATTTCCATCGTAGTTTCTCTTCTGTAGGCTGTTTTGTATGTCTCAAGAATCAGTGCAAGGCGAGGACAGAGAGTGAAAAAGATGTGACAGTTGAAATTAAATGAGCAAAATATCTCATTAAAAACATTACATCATGAAATAATCATCCGGTAGCTGTAGCTGTAGGATGAAAAATGGAGGCAGACTTTTTACCTTTGGTGTCTGTTTCTCAAGGCAGTAAAACCAAAAACTACATAAATGCGGCAGCACCAGAATGACAGCAGCGACACTGCATAGATTTCGTCTGCCACCACAAGACTGCATTCAAGGCGGCATTATTCCACCATGAAATATTGAACACTTTGAATCCATGAACAAAATTCCTTTGATCCTCCTTTTCTAGGTCACATAAAATCCTACATGCCACAAATTCCTTACCAACACAACTATTTTTAGATCCAATTTAATTAATATTTTCTCTCTTTGAAAGCTTAATTTGTGCAAACTATGATAGTAATGATTGTGTTTTAAGCTAATAGGGTAAAGAGCAAAGTTTTGGAACTTGCTCACAAGACTATATTCACAAGACTTCACAAGACTATATTACAGAATGCATCATGGGTCTACCTGCTGCATAACATGCTTGAACAGATTTCAGCTGCAGTGTGCCAGAACCTTATGTATGGGTTCATATAATATCATGAAATGGAATCTGTCAGACATTCACGCTTTTCTTTTTTCCCCTACACTATGAGCCGAGTAGATATGGAGATTGAAATTGAAATACAGCAGAAAGATTTTAAATGGAAAACGTCCTATCCTATTAAAAGTGTGTACAGTTCTTGTCATGTGTGAGATTCTCAGAGGGCTTGGAATATGTGAAAAATAGATGTATGAAAATGTCTCAGAATCCGATTTGACATATATTACATGAAAAGTCTGCTGTCATTGTCGCTGCGTTTGATTTTATATATAAAATGTCTTAATTATTATAAGCCAGCCTCAAGCACCGTTCTGAGATGACTTATTTCAGTTATGCGTCTGCATGTATACTGACAGGTTTAAACCTGTCCACTGCCAATTTTAAAGCAGTATCCTTACTATAAAAGATCCATGCAAGTAAACAATTTGAAATGCTCTACAAAACAATCAACTCCTCGCACAAAGTGCACAGGAGACTCACACATAAAATTGCCCATTTGCCCATTATTGGGCATTATTTAGATGTGTATAATTTTAAATGAAAAACATTAAAATCTAGTTCAATTATATATATATATATATATATATATATATATATATATATATATATATATATATATATATATATATATTTACATTTGTAAAATAATATCTATAAAATACACAGTGCTTGGTAGATTACTTACAAATTGTAGTCAGTTACCGATTCCAAATTACATGATAAAAATAGTAAATAGTTAATAACGCAATCCATCACATTACACATTTAAGGTAATATAATCTGACTACTTTTCTGATTACTTTTAGATTACTTTTCATCTAACTCATTTATCACATTGATTTAAATAGGATAATCTTGCACCATACATTTTTATATAAAAATACATGGAGAAAGAATATTCCATTCTTTGTTATCAACAACATGAAGTGCATTTAATAATACATTATGTCAATGTTTCCCAGACTGTAAGATTGGAGAATAGAAAAGATATTAAAAAATTAAATTAATTAAAATGTCATGTGCATGTCTGCATGTCATGTGACATTAACCGACATCAGAGAGTCGTTAGTACTATCTTTTTATTGTTGTTATTATTATTACTGTTATTATTGACTTTATTATTGACTTTTTTATTATTGACCTAACTTATTAAATTAAAATCTCAGGGGGTGCTTCAAGTAAATATATATGGATGGATATATTAATCAACAGAAAACTAGCGATTGTTATATAGTTCAACACAGTTAGTCTTATTGTGTAAATCTTGTTTTTTATTTATTTACCGTGAGTACCTTAATTTACAGTGAGTACCATGATTTACCATGACTAATATTGATCTAGCTCACTGCAGTGTGAACAAGTGTCTCATAGTAGCTGTAGAGCGAACGCACGGATAAGCATTATCACATAACTTCCAACACACTTAAATGTATTTAATAAGAAGCGCTGCGTTACCTCACATACGCATGAGCTGAAGAAGCCGAAGCTGTTGTCTGTGGTATAATAAAAGTTCCACTGCTCTGGAGTCGTGTGTCGCACTTGTCTCTCATTAACAATCGGTCCAGCGGCCTCGTTCCGCTCCGAAAGCTTTCAGCCTGACCCTGCTTCATTCTACAGTAACGTTAATGAATCTTTAATACATTAGCTCATCCATGAATATGATTTCTGCCCGAGTCCTGAGTTCTTTTCCATCTGCTTTAGAGGTGAAGACAACAACTCCCATGATTCCGCAAAAATCAATGCACTGTCAAGCAATGCCTTTGTTTTGAATATGTGACCTCTAGGGGCGAAAAGTGCATATAGTGGCTTTAAATTACTCAGTAAGTGGTCATTAATGTGTTTGTCAGGAATTGATTAGATATGCAATGTTGAGAAAACAGAAAATAAGTGCCGTGATGAAGAGATAATCAGTGTTATTCACTTCACCGGTCATAATGTTATGCCTGATCGGTGTCAGCTGAAGTGTATATATACACTGCAATCAGACAAAACATTATGACCACTGACAGGTGAAGTACATATATATATATATATATATATATATATATATATATATACAGAGGTGGAAAGAGTAACAAAATATTCTACTCAAGTAAAAGTACTGTTACTTCAATGAAATTTTACTTAAGTACAAGTAAAATTACTGGTCTAAAAATTTACTCAAGTAAAAGTAAAAAGTAGCTCATTTAAAATGTACTCAGAGTAAAAGTTACTTAGTTACTTTTTTACAGTGGGGGTGGGGGACTCTTCCCTGTAGGGTTGTGATGGGATGAGATTTTCACGATATGACAACTATCTCAGAAAACATCAATTAAACATTTACTGTACCTATTATTAAATGATGGTAATTATAACTAGTTAAAATTATGTTAAATGAATGAAGATTGGTCTTTTTTTATTTGGTTGAACAAATGCTTTATTATAACAAACTTAAAACCATTTGCTTATTTTGTTTATCAAAATTTCAATAAAACATGTCTAATAAACTAAATTCAATAAATTATTATGAATTAGATTAACAACTTTTTATCATTAATTCGTTAATGTTTAAGAATAACAGAGTCCATATGTAGTAGACGGAGCAGCTCATTCACAGAGAGAGAACAAGCAGATCATATATTCATATAGCATTCAATGTGTAACGAGTAGAAATATAGTGTGGCCCCTTTAAGAGCTGCGCGGGCTCCCTGAAAACGGCTCGGGTTATGTATATAACCCTTGTTCCCTGAGAGGGAACGAGCACTGCGTCGAAACGCTTTGGGGATGCTCCCTAAGCATCAGCGAATCTGAAGCCTGAATAAACACTAGTCCAATCCGATTGGTCGTGCGTGATGACGTCATTGTGACGGCGTACCCGGAAGTATAAAAGGGGAGCCGGCGCATAATGGCGGCAGTTCTTTGCTCTGAAGCATGCGCTCCAGGCGTGCCGAGGTGTGGCGGTACGACGCAGTGCTCGTTCCCTCTCAGGGAACAAGGGTTATATACATAACCCGAGCCGTTCCCTTATCGAGGGAACTTCCCACTGCGTCGAAACGCTTTGGGGAACGAGTACCCACTAGGCCACACCGAGGGTAGCGCCTGTCCTAGTGTGAAGCCGGAACCCGGGCACAACTAGGGTTGGAGCACCCTCGCGCCAGGCGTCGCAGGGAGATCCAGGCTATAGAACCTGATAAAAGTGTGTGGAGTAGCCCACCCCGCCGCCTCGCAGATATCCTGCAAGGGGACCCCAGAAAGGAGGGCCACCGAAGAGGCCATGCCTCTGGTGGAATGTGCCCTCACGGCTACAGGTGAAGGCAAACTGCGCACCTGGTAAGCCATGGTTATTGCCTGGACAATCCAGTTACTGATTGTCTGGGTAGACGCAGGCAACCCCTTCTTGGGTGAGCCAAAACACACCAACAATTGTTGAGATCTCCTCCACTGTGCGGACTTCGCCAGATACACCCTGAGTGCCCTGACCGGGCAGAGTAGGTGAAGCCTCCCCTCTTCCGCCGTCACGTGAGGCGGAGGATGAAATGCCTGCAGAACCAAGGACCTGACCACCCTCGATGGGACCTTGGGCACATAGCCCGCCCTAGGGTGTAAGATGGCCTTTACTCCACCCGGGGCAAACTCCAGGCAAGTCGGCGTTACTGCCAAGGCCTGGAGATCCCCCACTCTCCTTAGAGAGGTAATGGCGAGTAGAAAGGCCACCTTAAGGGTCAGATTCTTAGGTTCTGCTGACTCCAGTGGCTCGAAGGGGGCCTCAGCCAACCCCTCGAGAACCACTGCCAGGTCCCAGGTTGGAACTCTGGACTGAGCCACAGGCCTCATCCTCCGAGCCCCACGGAGGAACTGTACAACCAGCTGGTGCCTACCCAAAGGCCCATCACCCAGAGGAGTGTGGAAAGCCGCAATGGCAGCCACGTACACCTTGAGTGTGGACGGGGTTAGGCCCGCAGAGAAGCGATCTTGGAGGAACTCCAGCACTGAAGCCACTGGGCAGTTAACTGGGTCCTCCTCACGCCTCCTGCACCAAGTGGAAAATACATTCCACTTGAGGCTGTACAGTCTCCTTGTGGACGGAGCCCTGGAGCTGAGTAAGGTCTCTACCACCTCTGCCGACAGGCCAGCCTCTAGGTACCTGGCCCCCTCAGGGGCCAGACCCAAAGGTTCCAAATCTCCGGCCGGGGGTGGAATATCGTCCCCGCCGCCTGAGACAGGAGATCCCTCCTCAGAGGAATCTGCCATGGATGACCTGCCAGCAGGGCTATGATATCCGAGAACCAAACTCGCGTCGGCCAACGGGGTGCTACCAGAAGTAGACTGACCCCCTGCCGACGGACCCTCTCCAGGACTCCCGGGAGCAGAGCAATCGGGGGAAATGCGTACAGACGCAGCCTCGGCCACGTCTGCACCATGGCATCCAACCCCAACGGGGCTGGATGCGTGAGGGAGAACCACAGTGGACAGTGGGACGTCTCTCGAGACGCAAACAGATCCACTTCCACTGGGCCGAACCTCTCGCATATGGCCTCCACCACTTCGGGGTGGAGCCGCCACTCCCCGGGCCTCAGCCCCTGCCTCGACAGGATGTCTGCTCCCTGATTTTGAACCCCCGGGACATACATTGCCCTGATGGACAACAGTTTCCCCTGGGACCACAGGAGGATTAGATGCGCCAATCTGCACAGAGGGCGCGATCTTACCCCTCCCTGGCGATTGAGGTACGCTACGACAGCCGTATTGTCTGTCCGCACCAGGACATGTTGGCCGCGGAGGTCCGGGAGAAAGCTCCTGAGAGCTTTGTAGACCGCCATCATCTCCAGGCAATTTATGTGCCAGGAGGAATGACGGCCCTCCCATGGGCCCCTCGCAAAGCGGCCGTCCATGACCGCGCCCCAACCAGTGAGGGAGGCGTCTGTTGAAACGGATTTCCGGCAACAGGACGCTCCCAACACTGGTCCCTGGGACAGAAACCAAGGTTTCTTCCATATGACTAGGGAACGAAGGCATCTGCGCGTTACCCTGATCATACGAAAAGGATTCCCTCTGGGGGAAAACCCCTTGGTTTTCAACCACCACTGGAGGGGTCTCATGTGTAGCAGGCCGAACGGTATCACGTTGGACGCTGCTGCCATGTGCCCCAGCACTCTCTGAAAGTGCTTCACAGTGATGGTGTGGCCTAGCCTTATTCCTGAGACCATCGCCAGTATGGTCTCGACGCGCGCGGGAGACAATTGTGCCCGCATCGTCGTCGAATCCCATACCACCCCTAGGAACGTAGTCCTCTGGGACGGCGTCAACACACTCTTGTTCGTGTTGAGTCTCAGCCCCAAGCACTTTATGTGGGCTAGAACGACATCTCGATGCCGAACCGCCATATCGTACGACTGGGCCAGTATGAGCCAGTCGTCGATATAATTCAGTACACGGATGCCCTGAAGCCTCATAGGAGCCAGGGCTGCATCCATGCACTTTGTGAATGTGCGTGGGGAGAGGGCTAGGCCGAAGGGAAGTACTCGATATTGGTACGCTTCGCCCCCGAAAGCGAACCTCAGGAACTTCCTGTGACATGGAAGGATGGAGATATGAAAGTATGCGTCCTTCAGATCTATCGTGACGAACCAGTCCTGGGACTGGATCTGACTCACGATCATGGGGATAGTGAGCATTTTGAATCTGAACCTCCTTAGAGACCGATTCAAATCCCTTAGATCTATAATCGGACGCAACCCTCCATCCTTTTTGGGAACTATAAAGTACCGGCTGTAGAAGCCGGACTCCCTGTCTGGCGGAGGAACATGTTCTATGGCCCCCTTTGCCAGTAAGGTTTTTACTTCTAGTTCCATTACCCGACCCCGCTCTGGCACCACTGTAGTCCAGGTCACCCCCCTGAACCCAGGGGGAGGCCGACCGAACTGCAGTCTGTACCCATTTTCTACAATGCGCAGGACCCATGTGGATACACTCGGAAGGCATTTCCATGCGCCGAGATAATCTACTAAGGGAACCAGCCTCTCGAGGCTGGCGTCGGGTGTTACACGAGCCTCGTCCCCGACCCCCTGAAGCGGTTGCCCGGCAGGAAGTGGTTGGGAACGAGTCTCTGTGTGCGGACGCGCCAGCTGCCCAGCCGCAGGTCTTCCCAGAGGCGGCTGGAGCAGCGTGCGTTCGCGGGAAATCGATGTGGCCCGAAGCGTCATAGACGGCGGGATTACCACATCGATTTCCCCAGGGCGCCGCGAAGGAAGCAACCTCGGTTGCCCCCTCGCGGGAGGGACCGCCCTGAGAAGTCCTGCCGAGGCTAGGACTTCTTTGCGGCAGCCTTTCGCGCCTGAAGGACGTTCCTCAGATCGCCCTTCGGAGCGGAAGGCTGCTGGTGAGCGCGCCGCCTCTGTTGCCAAGCTCCCGGAGGAGGGGCTCTAGAGGCGACGCTCTCCTTTTGCATCTGACGATGCGAGGAGGAGCTGGTAGGCGGCTGAGGCTGCCCGCTAGGGCCAGCCTTCCCGGGCTTAGAGCGGCGAGGGAGGTACTGCTGGAAGGCCGCTGACTGTCTCTTCGCCTCCTGGTGTCTGGAGACGACGGAGTTAACCGCGTCCCCAAACAGACCAGAAGGCGAGATCGGGGAGTCCAGGAGGAAGGATCTGTCCTTCTCCTTTATCCCCGACAGATTCAGCCAGAGATGTCTCTCCGTTGTCACCATAGCTGCCATGGAGCGGCCGATGGCACGGGCCGTCTCCTTGGTAACACGGAGAGACAAATCTGCGACCTTCCTGAGTTCCAGTACATCCTCCGGAGAGGGACCCTCGCCCTCATCCAGCTCTTTTAGAAGGTCAGCCTGGTAGGCCTGCAAGATCGACAAAGTGTGCAGCGCACTACCAGCCCGCCCAGCCGCCATATAAGCCTTGCCCACCAGCCCTGAGGTGTCCCTACAGGGCTTGGTGGGCAGCACCGGGGTTTTAAGGGACGATGCCGATTCGGGCGAAAGATAGCTCGCGAGAGCATCCTCCACCCGCGGCATCGCCCCATAGCCCGCCTCGCGTGCCCCCAGGACGTTGGAATAGTCCAACAGTGGGGGATTAGAGACACGCGAGGAATAGGGCTTCCTCCACGATCTACACACCTCGGTGTGCAGATCGGGGAAAAAAGGCAAACCCCGGCGCGGTGTTTGGACCCGGTGTGCGAGGAACCGGTCATCCAGCCTACTGGGTGGCCGAACTTCCTGTTCCTCCTGTGGCCACTCAATATTGAGTTTAGCCACAGCCCGGGTCAACACCTCGACCAATTCCTCCTGGGCGGGCGGATGAGGCGATGGAAAAACCTCATCCCCCGCCCCGATGCCCGCGCCCTCCGGCTCCTCGGAACCGGAGAGAACGAGCATCGGACCCTCCGCCCCGGGGGAAGAAGCCGCAAAGCGGGCTTCCACACGGGGAGGAAGATCATCGGAACTGTCCGAGGAGGATTGGGAAAGTGCCGCAGCAGTCCCAAAGCCCTCGGACAGATCCCGCTGTGAGCCCCATGATCTGCGACGCCGTGACGCCTCAGCGACCGCGGGTCCAGAACCATGGGGCTCACGAGGCTGGCCGGTCTCATCGAACACGGCCAGCCTAGAGCGGAGCAGCCTGAGTGTCAGCCGCTCACAGTGCTCACAGGCGGCTCCCTCGAGAGCCGCCCGAGCGTGCTGCACACCCAGACACTGCACACATAACAGGTGTGTATCCGATCCCGAGATGAAGCGGGGACACGGATGCACACACTGTCTAAATCCACTCTTTCCTTCCATACTTTTACTATAAATGTCACTCACACACACACTCGCAACTGGACAGACAACAGTAAATAGACAGACCAAACAGAGAGCGCTATGCTGAAGAGCAATAACTGCCGCCATTATGCGCCGGCTCCCCTTTTATACTTCCGGGTACGCCGTCACAATGACGTCATCACGCATGACCAATCGGATTGGACTAGTGTTTATTCAGGCTTCAGATTCGCTGATGCTTAGGGAGCATCCCCAAAGCGTTTCGACGCAGTGGGAAGTTCCCTCGATAAGGGAACGAGTTCTGCATCTTGTGTGTGTGCGCACTGAGTTTTGAGCTCCCATGTGTGGGGATTATTCTCTGTTTTTCTGTTGTTAACAGTCAGTTATTTTGTTTTATTAAGTAATGCTGTGGACGGAAATGGAGTTTGTGATCAGAGTTCAGCGGGAAATAAAGCGCGATCTGTTTGACGTCAATCGCCTCCGTGCATCCACTCCAGATATATTAAGTGAGCTATCCGCATTTTTCACCCGGACACAAGCGTTACAAATGTTGTGCTTTAATGTTCACAGACCATGTCGCGATTTGATTTATTTCTAAGGCCTACAGCTCTACATTCGAGTTTTTCGTTCATCCACCAGTTTGCGTGTATTACACCAAATCTACGTTATAATGTAAAGTTAATGTTCATGACTGGATTCCGGGATTCGCTCTGCGTCACAGAAATCAATCGGCCTAAGTTATAAACATACATTTATTTGCACAAAGGGATGTGTGCCCGAACATGTTCTATGTGTTTCTTCATTTGCATCCACCTTTTGTGCAAATTTGATATCCTCCAGGACAACACCATGTTATTTTTTTTCTATATACAAAGTATTTCCACACTAGCCAGGGGTTCACGACGGCGTTTTGCTTTCACCTGAGTCTGCGTCACTGACGTCTGTCTTGTTCGTCTCCATCTGATATTTGCGCCCATGTTCTCTCCCGCACCCCGCGCCCTCTATTCAATATTAGTCATTTCCGGATCGCGTTTTTTTTCCCCCTCCACTCTTTGCATTAATGATTTATTTTTACTCAGTAACGGATGTGGTTTAAAATGTAGCGAAGTACAATACTTTAATCAAAATGTACTTAAGTAAAAGTAAAATTACAGATTTTTAAAACTACTTAAAAAAGTAGAAGTACACAGAAAAACTACTCAATTACAGTAACGCGAGTAAATGTAATTCGTTACTTTCCACCTCTGTATATATAAAACTTGATATGTAAGAAAACTTAAAATAAGAAATTTAGCTATTGATTAGAGAAGCTTTGTGTGTTTCTACACAATCCAGCTCAAAAGGATAAGTGTAAGCAGGAATAATGAAAAAAGAAAAGGTTTAAATCTAGCAAAAAGTTGCTTTTATATGTCCCACAGGGACCACAATGGAAACGCAACACTTCCGAACCACTATTTCACAGTTGGGCTGTAAAATTTCTCACAATGAATATCCGTCCTTACTTTATTTGCATCAAAATGTAGTTAGTTAACACTTGTTGTAAGCGTGGGAAACTAGAGGAAGTCATTGTACTCTTGTTTGTGCACACACACTACGTTTACTATCCCAGCCGGTGGGTTGCAAATTATGATCAACAGCATGTATGTACTAGGACCCCAGATGGGATGTGCTTTAAACACTTTAATTTCACAGCTGAAAGTTTCCCAGATTTGCATGCTGTATGTCACTTTGGGCTTCTCGCCAGTACAAAAGAGAACAGTGATCCAGTATTTTATTTAAAAGATTCTCATACAACAATGGGCTACTAGAACACTCATCAGGGATATGGCATGTATTGCTCAGCTCAAGACAAGACATACTGAGTGCACAAAAGAAAACTCTACATGATATATTACAAGAAGGCTTTTTGACATACATACCTGCTCCGAATGCCCTGCTGCTGAAGATTTACATCATGGAACCAACCGCAAGCAATTGAACGCAGTGATTCCAGGATGTAATGTTAAACTAGTACAGTACATGTATGATTTCTTTAAATCATTATATAACATTAAATTATAAATTATAATTTAAAATTATGGTTTATACTCATTTAACTATGCTATCACTGCACTATAATAAAGTAAGTTCCCTTTCAGTCAGTCATTCTTCCTTCAGGGAACGGGGGTTACAATAGTAACCTATTCGTTGATTAAAAAAAATAATATATTTTTGTTATAAATGAATGATTTAATGACTCACTCATATCAAAATTATTAACTTTTTTTCCATTTAGAATGAAACTAATTGTACTGTAATTGTAACAGTAATGAAAAGTAATTTGTTTCGCTTTTGAATAAGGGTGCTTTCACATCTCTAGTTCGGTTCATTTGGTTCGAACCAAGGGCGAACAATTATACATTGTTGCATTTTTCAGATTTTTTGGTTCCTTTTCACACCACACTGATTGCTTTGGTCCGAACCAGTTGAAACGAACCAAAACGCAGGCATGTGACAACATCCACATAACTCATTGGCCATGGCGTATTTCCTAAACTGCTTTTCGATTGGTCAGAATTTACATGTGGGAAAATTCCAACAGGAGAGGCAAAGCCAGCAAACTATAATAACACTATGGAGAGACGACTACGCGGGCCAGTTTTGTCCCTGGCCATAATCTACTACACGGTGTGTATTTACCACAGTATGCAAACAAAACATTTCTATAATGAAGCGCGGATGCGACATGAAAACAACGTTCTAATGCACTGCAGACGGCGAGCGCGCATCACTCGTCACTTCAAGAGGAGGCGTGCATTAATTATTAACTCTTGACATGCTTCCATCTTCCGAAAATATTGCCAACGATCTATCAGGTAATAATATCATGCACACAATGTCAGCGCAGCTAACTACGGCAGCTGGTTCAGTCCAAAAATGATCAGTACTTTTGCAGTTGGTTCTGTTCGAGGTCGGATCACGTTCTCACCACAAACAAACCGCTCCAGAGTTCGTTTGAAATCGTACCGAGACCACCTCTTCAAGGAGGTCTCGGTACGCTTGATTGGTCCGCTTTTGGTGCGCACCCGAGTGCGATTGCTGCTTTCAGACCTGACCAAACGAACCGCACCAACGAGGGAAACGAACTCTAGTATGATTCAACCGAACTAAATGAGGCAGGTGTGAAAGCACCCTAAATCATTTTACTGAACCACTCAATGGGCCCAATCATACACCCGGCACAATGTGACGCCAGGCGCGACACATGTTTTTTGCTAGTTTCAGCCCAATGCAGTTATTATTTTCACATTCTGCACCATGTTGCTTAAATAGCAAGTGCAATCGCACCCATCTGTGCGCCCATTGCTATTTTAAGGCATGTGAAAACAACTGCAGTACAACTGCACTGACCATTAAAAACTTGGTTTAAAGTAAATAGCTGTCACATACTATGGTGATCAAAACTCTCAAAGACGAGGGCTTAAGTACAGAAAGCAAGGGAAAAATAACAAGTTGAATGGTATAACTAACAAGAAACAGCTGGGGTAAAATTAACTAATGAGGGTAACCATGGGAACAGAGGAGTGGTGGGAAAATGAACAAAGAAACATTTGACTGAATTAAAACACAATATAAAGAAAGACAGACATGTAATAGTGCAGTATTTTTGTGTTATTTAAAGGGCGCAGTAATATGGGTGGGTGAACAATGCGAGTACACTCTGCTTATTACACAAACATTTAAAAATATTAAAAATAAAAGGATTCCTCCCTAAGAAAGCGTTCAGTCTTTCTGCTCGCAAACTCCACCACATCAATAGCTAATCCACCATGGTGCAAGCACAACTGGCTTTTAACTCTTTCCCCGCCAAACACAGAATTTTCCATTATTTGTGAGAAAACGCTTTCCAGGCCAAAAACTGAATTTTCCGTGTTTCCACTGTCAGATGCTAGAGGGCGCTATTACACATCTTCTGAATGAGCACTGAATCTCCTGATCAAAACACACGTGAGGAAGACAGTAAAACAAGCGGTCGCATGTAATCATGTATATATGTAAAATAACGTGATCATCATCATTAAACAGCATATGAATCAAAACTATCTAATGTTACTGAATGAGATGTGCACCCAGGATGTGCTACAGGACTGTGCAAGCATTAGGGGTGTTGATGGACTCCATCTACTCCATCTGTGTTTGATGACCGCTTTGAATCTGATCTGGAAACGTGATTTTCTCAGCTTTTTGTTCAAAATGTTGCTTTTTTATGAAACTTACCCATATTCAAGTGTTGATAAAAAAAAGGAATGCAAGAAGCTATAGAGTAAAATCATTTTTTTAAAGAATAGGGTCAGTTCTGTATTTTGATATATTGCATGCATGCTCAGATATTCCTTAAACTAAACATTTTATGGGCTTTTCGATTCTTGTGAAAATTGTCAAAAACCCTGGCAGAGGCTGGCAACTTTTTTTTTTTTACACTGGCGGGGAAAGAGTTAAAGGGAATGTGAGATGAGACTCCGATTGGTTTATTACACACCACACCTAAAACACACCCATGACTCATTAATAGACAAGAGACAACTCTTTTCAACAGTTTTTTTTTCTGTTGTTAGCAAAGTGGATTTGGAAGTGCACCTAAGTGCACCTGCACCATGCGCTTCAGACCATGGGCCTAGTCATTAAAATTGGGCTCTGTGGCTCTGTGGTTTTCACAACAAAACCCACCCAATTGCAACTCAAAACTAGCCCAAAACAAGCCCAATCGCGTTTTTAGGGGTTCCCTGGTCAAAAAAATGCATTCCGGGGGGTAAAATATATGTTTTTTGGCAGGGCATTTCCGGCGCTAAATATTACATTATTGGTGTCACTTCAACCCGCGGATATATATGATAAACAGCTCACGGACTTCTCACTCATAAAGACCGTCACTTGTTGCCACCTACTGGTGTAATTATGTAATCTGTGAAATAATCATAATGATAGTCTTGTGTAATTTTTAATTTAAAAGTGATGTGCAACTTTTACAGTTAACATTTACAGTTCAAACTATGTTTTATAATAACAATATTATGATTTATCAGAATTTTGATAACCAAACAGTTTAAGTTCTATGTGACTTCCATTTAATGGTTAAAATATATAATAAAATTCAGTGGAAGTTTAGTTATCAACTTTCTTCAAAACATCCTATTTTGTGTTCCACAGAAGAAAGTCATAGAGGTTTGAAATTACATAAGGGTGAGTAAATGATAACACAATTTACAAACATTTTTGGGTTTATTAAATTAATACTCCAGTTATACAAAAGAGTACAGCATGCTCTCACATACAGATTTATTTTACTGGAATTAGTGTTTACAATTAAAGTTTAGAAGTGCATAGATTTGTATGGTATGACTTTCAGGCTGTAGGGTCCCTATGAAATTGTTTGGGTCCCCTGTTGAAGTTAGGATGTGGTGAAACATGAAGCAATATTAGTAATGTAATTCCTTGCAATAAGGCAATGCTCATTATACATATTACCCCCCCCCCCACACACACACACACACACACACACACACACACACACACACACACACACACACACACACACACACACACACACACACACACACACACACACACACACACACACACACACACACACACACACACACACACACACGTTTGTTTTTGTAACATATGGGGACATTCCATAGGTGTAATGGTTTTTATACCGTACAAACTGTATTTTCTATCCCCTTACACTGCCCCTGCCCCTAAACCTACCCATCACAGGAAACATTCTGCATTTTTACTTTATAAAAAAAAATATCCTGCATGATTTATAAGCATTTTGAAAACTCATATTTCACCCTCTCCTTGTAATACCTGTCATACCTATGTCATTATACACATTTGTGTCCTCATATGTCACAAAAACATGCCCACACACACTCTCTTTCAGTTTAGTTTGTAAATGTAATCTTGTTACCCAGTAAGGGCACCACACACACAGCCTCACCTGTCTGTTCAAAGACTGTGGAAACAGATTCTGCCTCTCTGTTTCTGTCTGTTTTCTGCTGTGCTCAATGCCACTGTCTCCTGTGTCACACTCTGTGCTTCCCAATGACTTCCTGGCCTGTCAACTGCTTCCTCGCCTTGCCTTCCTCTGCATTCTTGCAAAACACTCACTGGCCACTTTATTAGGTACAACTTGCTAGTACCGGGTTGGGCCAACTTTTGCCTTCAAAAGTGCCTTAATTCTTTGTGGCATATCCAACAACAAGGTGCTGGACACATTCCTCAGAGATTTAGGTCCATATTGAAATGATAGCATCACGCAGTTGCTACAGATTTGTCATGATGCGAATCTCCCGTTCCACCATATCCCAAAGGTGCTCTATTGGATTGAGATCTGGTGACTGAGGAGGCAATTTGAGTTTAGTGAACTCGCCGTCATGTTTGAGATGATTTAAACTTTGTGACATGGCATGTTACTCTGCTGAAAGTAGCCATTAGAAAATACTGTGCTCATAAAGTGGCAGACATGGGCAGCAACAATACTCCGGTAGGCTCAGTGTCGTTTGAATGATGCTCAATTGGTACTAAGAGGCCCAAAGTGTGCCAAGAAAATATCCCCCACACCATTACCCCAGCACCAGCAGCCTGAACTGTTGGCAGGCTGGATGGATCCATGCTTTTATGTGGTTTATGGCAAATTCAGACCCTAACATCTGAATGTCACAGAAATCGAGACTCATCAGACCATGCAACTTCTTCAATATTCCATTGTCCAATTTTGGTGAGTCAGTGCAGGTTGTAGCCCCAGTTTCCTGTTCTTAGCTGACAGGAGTGACATCCAGTGTGTTCTTCTGCTGTTGAAGCCCATCTGCTTCAAGGTTTGACATTAGAAGAATGCCTTCTGCGTATATCTTGGTTGTAACGAGCGGTTATTTGAGTTACTGTTGCCTTTCTATCAGCATCAAATCAGCATATTAGAATGATTTCAGAAAGATCATGTGGCACTAAAGATTAATGAGTAAAGATGGTGAAAATTCAGCTTTGCTGTCACATTAATTAATATATATATATATATATATATATATATATATATATATATATATATATATATATATATATATATATTTTTTTTTTTTTTTTTTATAGAAAAGTTATTTTAATTTGTGATAACATTCCACAATATTGCTGTTTTTACTGAATATTTAATCAAATAACTGCAGCGTTTGCAAGCATAAGAGACTGCTTTCAAAAACGTCTTAAAAAATCTTACCGACCCCAAACTTTTGAACGGTAATGTACTGTTTATGTACTCTCAGCAACACGCAAAAACGTAATAGCACATGTTATATTTAAATTGTGAAAAATAACCGGACACGCTGCTGAGTTGATGACCATCGCTGTGTTTTCGTCATATATTACACTCACCAGGGTCAGCGTTTGCTATAGGCGAGCTAGGCAGTTGCATAGGGCGACAATTGTGTTAGGGGCGTGAGCGCGCTCTAGTGCCGCCCATTACGTCCCCTTAAGCATAGAATTGGAACAAAACTCCATCCAACCAAAGAGCTAGAGCCGGCCCTGACACTCACCTACAGTGCCGGAAATCAAAATTGCCCACTGTTCTGTGTTAAGGAAGTCATCTCGTGCAGGTTTTCCAAACAAGTGCTCGCTGCAGCCTTTGGCATGGCAAGTGTCATTGGCATTCCAAAACCAGGAAGATATCGGCGTCCGTGCCATTATTGCTGCTCTGTCTAATGCGCTCTGCCTCCTGGGACCTAATTATGCTCATTTTCATTTTGGCTGAAGCTCAGGAGTGGATGAGGGTAGAGATGTGCAGAATGTAGATACAGCACAGAAGGGGTTTTGTTGTGCCTATATTTAGACTGCCAGTTCTGGACATGGACCATGAAGCTGCAATGCATTGCACAGTTCATCTGAGGCACATTGATACTTGGCCTAAATGCATGCCTGCCTTGACATGGTTAGTTTGGGAAAGTTAAGTATTACGCACATTAACTTCAATAATATGCTAGCAGCACTTTGGATCAGAAATACTTAATGTGGAGGAAATCTCATTTGAAAATGTATAACTGCTCTGTTGCTGATCAGAGTCAGAGGTTTTGGAATGAACTCATTTCTAGGTCTAAAAGTGTGTTCTATATATATACCATAAACACACAAGTGAAAAAATGACAATATGAAGATGGCAAGAATGTTGAAAGGCATTGCTGATAGCTGTACTGAATAAGGAAAATGTGGCTGAGACATTTGCACATTTTTAAAGGTCACCGCTATTTGGGTACTGTTTAATCGTCCTGTGTATATACTTGAGGTAAGACATTATCGTGATTTTACCTCAATCAAACACCTTTTCCTAAGGAAGTCAGACAAATTGATCAGAGAGCTCAATATTTCAATGCTTTTATAAGTCTAAATTGAGCAAAGAAGTCAAAACAGATTTCAATAATTTCCACTTCTCAAGCCTTTCTCACGATATCTGCCAGTGTCTTCAAAAGGTACTTTTTGCCACGCTGCAACCTAATCTTAAATAAAACTTTTATCTATACTCTCTCTATACTCTCAAGTTTTTAATTAAGGTTTTATAAATAAAAATATATAACTGTCCAATGATATCATTTATAATCCCACAGCTATATTTTTTGCATCTTAGTTAGAGTGAGATTATCCAACTTGAACAGGATAGCCTAAATGTAGCTATATAAGTACAATACAATTCTGTAATATTTAATGAGTAATTCCCAAATGTAAATGAATCATTTACATTACAGAATGGACAATAGAGTATAGTACATGGGAGTCAAATCATGCAGTGAATAGTTTTTGTGAAACACTTTTTCTTTTCAAAACTACATATGAGAGAACGGTAGCCTGACAAGCCAGACCCACATCAAGATGTTTGGTCTGGAAACTCACCATTGACAGGGCTCAGTCCGAGGGGCGGGATAAACGGTTGTCTTTCAGACTTCCTCTGCACACGATAGGATAGTGCTACACCAACCAGAGCAAGGAAGGTGAAACGGAGCTTGTTGATAGATTAAACATTCGCCATATCCGGTCGGCAAAACTCAGAACACATCTTCCCTTTTTAAGAATGACTTCAGTGCCGTTCTTTGTTCTGTACTCAGAGAAAAGCTTAACTCCAAGTCTTCCAGAATCGCGGTCAAAGCTGATTCGAAAGACCGTCGTTCTCCGGTTTCTGTGTTTACTAGAAGCACGCAAATGCAACTCGGCCGTCGTCATTATGGCCCCGCCCACCGACTCTATACACGATGTGATTGGCCTGACAAGAGTTTGCCGTTTACAACTCAGAAGGGTATTAAGAGTTGCTAGACGACACGGCAGATTAGATTTGCTGCCGCTAGGGTGCGTCTAGATTTCTAGGCTAAGAGAACGGCCAATTTAGAATGAATCAATTCCCAAAATGAATCACGCTTTTCGACTCTATGGCTCTGTCCCAAATGGAATCCTCACGATCTTCCAAAGCCCACACATTCATGACATAATTTTGTGCATGTGACGGCCATTGTGAGTCTACAAGTGCACATGACGTGAGCAATTTGACCCAGAGGAAGAATTAGGAAGCACAGATTTAGTAATCTGACTATCCAACACTAAAGTTCTGTTGCAAATGGCACACTTCATGTGCACTTGCGGTCTTGTGGACTTACAATGGCCAAAAAGTGCATGTGTCTGTTAAGTTCACAAGAACTTGTATGGTTTCCCATTTGTCATTGTTCGGAAGTGTGCTTGTGAGTGCCCCCTTTGTGCTGATATGCACGTTTGATGCACTTGTATTGATGGTGTATATTGATGTATGATGGTGACAGCCAGCATATTCAGCCTACATTTTTTCCACAATAAAATGGTTCATGTTATTATAAACATAAATATAATTGTTTTAAATTTGTATTAATCCTTTGCCATTTCAACTATAATTTTGATATTTTAACATTCGACAAATTGGACATTATTTAAAATACTAAAATATATACATGCTTGTGGTTTATCTTGTCTCCAATGTACAGCAGGATAAGATTTATAATGTATCCAAATTTTTTACAGCTATATTTCTGCTGTGCAGTTTTATTAGTGAAAGTTAATAAGCAGTTTTTTTATGAACCTGATTGACTATTATCCAGATATGTTTGCATCTTTAGAGTATTCATGTCTGTTTATGTTTTGATGTCAAGATTTCTCAAGACAGAAAACTCTTAAATTTAAAACATCATGTAAACACATTATTGCATTATACATTCTAAAATCGTCTTTTCTGCATGTAAACATTCCCTATTGCTAATACTTAGGGTTAGTTATTAAGTATTACAATTCAGCATATAACATATCCATCACTATTTGTGCTACGGAAATAAATTATACCCTTTACTGTTCCAATAAATATTTTTATTTGTTTATGGAAAAACCATACTTGGGGTGTGTTCACACTTATAGTTCTGTTCGCTTGGTCTGGACCAAAAAAATAAACAAAAACTTGTTGTCCTTGTCCCCTTAATATTTACATTGGTATTTTAACTTCAAATCTAAAGATACTGAACCTAAAGTCATATGTTCACAACCTGATTGGTCGGCTTTTATTATGTATGTTTTGCGATGGAACTTACCGAACATCCAGAACAGTGCCGTGTGCTGGGCTAAATGCACTCGTTGTATGTGAGCCTGCAAATGATGGTATTTTGACTAGCTGAGAACTTGTGAAGAGCTGAGAGTAAAGGAGTTAAACACAAACACACACACACACACAAACAAAGATATGATAAAAAACAGGTATGCTTGAGCACTCTGTCCTTTTTAGGGTCACATCTTGCGACATCATGTCCCGTTTCTGGTTCGTTTACATGTTTTTGGTCTATGTTGTGTTCATTTTTCATTCACACCACACCAGGGATGGTTTGGAAATGGACTTAGACCCATCTTTTCAGCAGTCTCGGCCTGCTTTTTTGGTGCGCACCAGGGTTCAGATGGCAGCGTTCACACTTATTTGAAATTAACTGCACTAACAGAGCAATCGCACCAGGGTTTGTTTTAATCAAACCAAACATGCCAAGTGTGAACACACCCCAAAACTGGGGGAGAAACTGCTGTGTGGAGCATTCTGAGCACCGTACACAGGTTCCAAAAAGTTTTTTAACAGCAAAGCCATTTTTGATTCCCCAGTGAACCTTACAGTGAATACTTTAAATAACCATTAAAGAACATTTTATTAATCTAAAGAACCTTTTTCCACTATAAAGAATCTTAAGAGGTCTTTATGGATCTGTATATTTTTTCTTTTCCTGGTTTGCCTTACAAAAATGCCCAATTTTCTCAGTCCAAGGCTCTCCACATGTACACAGGTATTTTTATAAACAGTTTTTCCCTCCTTCGATAAAAAAAAAAAAAAAAAAAAAAAAAAAAAAAATTATATATATATATATATATATATATATATATATATATATATATATATATATATATATATATATATATATATATATAAGTGATATAAAAAGTAAATAACAGTAAATAAAGAAGAAATAAAAATCAATAAAAAGCTATCCTGAAAAAAAAGTTTTAAGATGGGTTTTAAAACTGACTAAAGAATGTGCTTCCCTGATGTCAGATGGGAGAGAATTCCACAATTTGGGGGCATAGGATGAGAGCCCTATCACCCCTTGAGCGAAGTCGAGTTTTAGGAACAACTAAAAGCCCGCTCTGAGAAGAACGCAGGTTGCAACTAGGCGTGTACGGTATTAAAAGCTCTGTTAAGTACTGTGGAGCCAAACCATGCAATGCCTTATATGTTAACATCAGGACTTTAAAATCAACACGAAATTTGACTGGAAGCCAATGTAATGATACCAAAACAGGAGTTATGTGATCAAAGGCGTAGTTTGATGATGGCAAGTTAAAGCTCAGAAACTTGGGACGTGGTCTTCACCTCACAGCCGGCGGAAAAGATTCGGGCTAGGTCTCATGTTCATGGATGCGGTTATTAACGTTACTGTAGTATGAAGCAGAGCAGGACTGAGTGTTGTGGAGCTGAGCACGGCTGCTGGAGTGATTGTTACGCAACACATGGCTGGCGAGCGTTACGATGTTAATGTACAAAGGATGAGGATACCAAGACTTCCAAAACACTCAGGAGTTTTATTTACAATAAACTTGGTCTTTACAAGAAACATTAACACCACGTGGGGATAACGGGTTGTATAACGGAGACTGGACAAGGAAGCACTGAACACGAGGGAACTAAATACACACACTGAAGACAGGGCTAAAGAGGGGGACAGGTGGCACAGATGACTAGACACAGCTGACATTACTTAACAGACGAGGGGACTGAACTGAGGCGGGGAACTGAAAAGGAACATGTGACTAAAACAAAACCAGGAAACAGGGGAAAAACACAACAGACAGACTAGACATGTGACAGCGAGCAAAGGGACTTTTATTATGACGGGACACAGTTGCCAGCGCCATTTCTGCTTTTAAGGTCGTGAGTATGAGGTAACGCAGCTCTGTTTATCATATCAGATATATTTAAGTGGTTTAAAATGATGTTATGTCGTTACTTTGTGAGTTCGCTCAGCGGCTGCTGTGACACTTGTTAACACTGCTAAGAGTAAAGCTTTTCTGCAGAATAAAACCGAGAGAAACAAAGATATGACTCAATTGACAGACGAGTTCCTCAGACGTCCCGGCTCCTTGGTTAAAATAGCACTTTTCTCCAAATTTACAAATAGTTGGAAACATTTGGGATATTGTAAGAACTCAGCTGAACAAAATATATGACACTTGTCTAGTGGTTTTTGGATATTTTACTGCAAAAATACTACATAGTGCACCTTAAAGGGGGGGTGAAACACTCAGTTTCAGTCAATCTCATGTCAATCTTGAGTACCTATAGAGTAGTATTGCATCCTTCATATCTCCGAAAAGTCTTTAGTTTTATCATATTTATAAAAGAAATATAGGCTGTACCGAGTCTTTCCGGAAAAAACCGAGCGCCTGGAGGCGTATCGTGTGGGCGGAGCTAAAGAATGACAAGCGCGCAAAGCGGTGACGTCCTCAAGCGTGGAGAAACCCATCTATCTCAGCTAATACAGATAATGATCCACAATCAAATCTGAGGGAGAAATAAATTGAACAGGAGAAACGGCAACAGCAGGACGTCCGTCTCTGTGGTATGTAAGTTACTGTATTTAATGGCCTCTCCACATTTCTGTGTCTTTACTCGCAGTGTATGAGGACATGATTCGGTTTATGGACTATTGTATGCGACTAGACCTTAGAAGTAGCAAGCAAAACGGTTTTGCACGTCAGAATACTGTAACGTTATACAGAGAACAACAATGGAGTAACCGTTAGCGCATTTGAATGACGAAGCACGCGATCGTGTCGTTTACCGATGTTTACTCATGCGACGGTAGCCAATAGCAGAGACATTTGAAGCAGTTTAAGTTAACTCACCGTCGAAGCTTTATCGCTGGGACCGCTCCGTCAGAAACACACTTCTTTGGTATGATTTGGTAAAGTCCTGTGACAGCAGTGGCGTGTAAATCCATTTTGAGACGCGACTGAAGCGATGCCTTGAAGCTTCCTGTCATTTCTGCGTTCAAATCGGTTCAAATGCAGCGCTGCCTTCCCGGAATGCTGTGCTGAAGCGTTGAAGTCGCTTGATGTCACGCATAGGAATAAAGGGGAGCGCGGCGCCGTTCACGGACGTCTGGATCTGCATCTGAGAGACTGTTTACAGCGTGCTCTAGTCACACGCGCGCGCACCCTACCGGGAGAAGAGCCCGTACGGCCCATACAAGGACCTTCCGCTCTTATTAACGTCAAATAGACCCATACTCGAAAAAAACTCGCCGAAACTTGTGAGAAACCGGAAGGAGTATTTTTGACACAGAAATACTCCATCAAACGTCCAACATTAGTTTTTGAAACTTTGTCTATGTTTAGGATGGGAATCCAAGTCTTTAACAGTGCAAAAAGCTCAGTATGCATGAAACAGCATTTCACCCCCCCTTTAAACTGCTTACTTTGTACACGCCCTCTGTTAATTAGCCAATCACTGCAGCTGTGTCCTAGTGGGTCCTGAATCATAAATGCCTGCATGATGCACAATATAGACTTTGGAGCTGCTTGATGTTTGTTCATGAGAAATGTAATTGTCTTTTCATTTGTTTATATGGTGTGTCTTTTCATTTGTTTATATGGTGTGTCTTTTGCTTGTGTAATTCAAGTAAGATTCATCTTGTAAACAGTGTTTGCATTTCCGTTCTTGTCTAAAACCACACATTATGTACTCTCTGCTCATCTGCTCTGTTCTATGCTTCAATGGATTAATAAAGTGGTCAAATGGAATTGTACTACAGGACTCTATGTTCTTGCAGTCATTCGTGCTGGAATCAAGCCAGACATTTCCTCTTTAAGCCTAACCTCCCTTACAGAACCATTGATGCCAAGAGCCTTTATTTTTAGGAGTGAACAATACAATGGCAAGTATCCAGAACACCCTAGCAACATGCTGACCAGTCAGGAACCTTAGGAGCCACATAGCAGTGGTCTGGCAAACACTTTCAAAACTCTAGCACAGGCTCCACTCATTTCGTCAAAAAATATAAATGCAACTGGTTGTAATTTTAAAGCTGTTCTTCATTTAGAAAAATATCCTGCATACTCCAAATGCAATGCAACAAATGCTAACACACCTCAGAAGTGCCGCTTCAAATAATGCCATGTATTTCTACTGTTTAACATGCAAATCAGCATCCAGGCACCTACGAATGATTTATAGCTCATTAGCGGCAAAGGTGAGGCATGTTGGATTTATACAGCAGAAATGTAAATCCTGGACTGAAACCTGAAATCAGCAACAGATGGAGGCCAGCTGTAATTTCATCGACTAGATCCATTAGAAATAAGCATGTTGTACACCTGTCTAAGAGTAATTACATTTATTCACTTGTTATGTGGGTGTAGAAGGAATGGCAGTAAAGAATCGGTGTAGAGTAAAACAATATGTTTACTGACTCAAGCAGTCATGCTGAACCGTTTTGTAGATGTGGTTGTTCTAATTGCTGTTACATTTTTTTTCAACCATTTCATAGGTTGAATTCATAATCATACTCATCAACGGTCTTTATTATTGGATTAGAGGGGCAAGATAATAGTAAGACTTGGTTTTCCGCTTTTCAGGGTTCCTTACTCAAAGCCTGGAGAAGAAAAGCAAGTTGTCGATCAATGCCTTGAGAGCACACCTGAGACAATCTGCTTTATTAAATGTTCTTCCATTAAGCTGTACAGTACATGTGCTGTAGATCATTTAAACAAAGTCATTAATCATGCCCAGGCATGGGTGTTGGGAACAATGGAGTAGAGAGGAGATTATGGAAAAAATAGTCCATGAACTTATGCACAGCCTGAGAGAGGCTTTTCATCACATTCAGAAATGAAATGGGACCAGAGCCTTTGACTGATATTTGAATGATTCACATGGTTTAGGTTGTGCATCTGTATAAATACTGTTGATCCAATGCATCTGGATCACAACAATGCTATTTAGACTCGGTTATAGATCACTTTGCACATCAAGCGAGGTCTGATTAATGAATTAAACTTGTTTTTTTTTTGGTCAGGATTTCTGATTTGCATATTTAAATGTAAACCAAAATGGATACATTTATTTTACAAAAAATAAAATAAAAAAGAGGTGGGAACACTATAGTTACGAGTTTAGGGAATTATTAATTAAACCATTTTATGAATACAGATACAGCCATAAAAATGGATTGATTAACTTTTTTTTAATTTCGGATTTGTATATTTTTAATTTAGTCAACTAAAATGAATCAATGTGTTTAGTAGTAAAAAAGGTATGGCAAGTAAAAATAAAAATAAAATAATACATACATACATACATACATACATGCAAATGTAAAAGCTAACTTTTGCACAATGATATTGCTCTTTACAACGTCGGACACATAAAGGTTATTAATATGATTAGCCTTTTGCTTGACTATGTTATCGAACAGCTAATGATTTAATGCTAATGTTAAACAAACATGTTCCCGTTCTCAGTCTGCCTTCTAAAAATCAGCATCCTTAGAAATGCTTTGAACATCATAGAATGTCAGCGGAGAAAGGCATAGTTCATTACACTGAGAGAAAGAAAGAAAGAAAGAAAGAAAGAAAGAAAGAAAGAAAGAAAGAAAGAAAGAAAGAAAGAAAGAAAGAAAGAAAGAAAGAAAGAAAGAAAGAAAGAAAGAAAGAAAGAAAGAAAGAAAGAAAGAAAGAAAGAAAGAAAATACTCAGCAATTTGCACATGGTTTGTCTTAAAGCATATTAAAAACACCCCATAAATAACATTAAACACTTGATGTTCACTACAGGCAGTCTAAAATAACAGGTTCACTTGCTTGCTGTGACCAGTGATGCCAGTAACTAGTTACTTAGTAACACGTTACTCTAATAATCTGACTACTTTTTTCCAGTAATGAGTCATACATGTTACTATTTCCAAACCAGTAATCAGATTAAAGTAACTTATCTAAGTCACTGTGAGTTACTATTTTAGTCATTTTCCTTAGTAAAAAAATATTTATTATATATAAATATATTTTTGCTTTCTTCTTGCATCTCGAGGAGAGTGTGTTAGCAGAAACGGTTGTCATTTGAGATGGCAGGTGTATTGTCAGTAACTGATGAATGCAACTAATAAAGTAACTTGTAATCTTAGTTACTTTTAAAATCTAGTAATCTGTAAAGTAACTAAGTTACTTTTTAAAGCAGTAATCAGTAATCAGATTACTTTTTATTAAAGTAACTGAGGCAACACTGATGATGACCAATGTAAAATCTGTGATTCTCAACTGGCTTTAGGCATCGTTCAGTGCTGTGCTGTGTATTCTATCCTCAATCATAGCTCTTTGGGGAAATTAGTTACATGAAGATGCTATATAAAACCAATGGGCAGCAAAGTAGCAGTGCCTCTGCTGTATTACATTAACCTAGTGCGACTCATTTGTAAAGTGTCACTCTCTCCACTGCTGTAAACAGAAACATTAAATCTACCTGATGTACCGTGCTGGACTGAGCTTTTTGGGGCTTGTGGCATTGTCAGGGTGTGTGTGTGTGTATGTGTGTGGATGTGTATTCTTGCTTTTGTGTGTGCTGTGTTCCGTCAGCAGAACATCCGCGATTTCTCCCGCTTGGAACATCTTTCACTTCTGTCCAGATTGTGTTTATTTTAGCTGGCAGATAAAAAGCTTGCAGAATAGGAAATAAAGGCAGTGCCACATGCCCTGGCAAGGGCTGAATTTAAATGCAAGCATGTTTTCAAGCAGATTCTGACATTGATAATGGTGTTTCAGTGGAACGGGAGGGGAGGGATAATTGTAACATCTTTAGATTTTTTTTTTAATTTGAATTTTAGGATTTATTCAGAAAAGGGTTAAAACCTGAACTTGATTGAACCAAATTAATTTAGCATGTAAATGCCTTTTTTAACATTGTTTATTTATTTATGTTTTGACATCAGGACAGACATAAAAAAACTGAGATGATAGCATTTCATGTAAAGATGGTTTTCCTAAATTGCTGGGTGTTTATAATGTGTCAATTTATGATCAATATCATTGTATAAAAACCCCTTTACTATTGCTAATATGTAGGGTTAGTTGTTTGAACAAATCCTAAGTATTAAAATTCATCACATAACTCACTATTTGTGCTACAGAAATGACTGATAACTCAAATCATGTGACTTGTTTGAGAAATCAGACAGCAATTTTCCTGACGGACAATACATGGGGGAACAAATCATACATACTGTGTTGAGGGAGGAACTTTGTCCTTTCACTTAAATTTATGGATTTATTCAGAAAATGTTTAGCATGTCAGACACTACTGATTTATATTCTTAACACATTCTACGGAATTGTAACAAAAGGACAAATCTTTATAATGTGAATGATTACATTTATAATTGATATACAGTACTATTCAAAATTTTGGTGGAAAGAAGTATCCTACCAAGGCTGCCTTTATTTAATAAAGAAAATACAGTCCCTGACAAAAGTCTTGTCACTTATCTATTTTATAGAAATACCTGATATTAACCTGACTTTTAATTAATTAATTAGTGTTAGAAATAGCTCATATGAAAAGCTAAAACCATTCCAAATGATGTTTAATTCACTGAAATAAATAATGTTCACAGAAGAAATATTTATCATTTAATCAAGACAGAAAGGTCACATTTTGGCAAGACAAAAGTTTTGTCGCCTATACAGAAATGGAACACATTTACTGCAAATACAAAAATATGTCAGCAAATTACGTTGAAGTGCTGTGAGATCCAAATTTAATATCTTTATCATCAGGAATAGCTAAGAAAGCAGTCTTGCATGCCTCCCAGAGTTCATCAATATTCTTTGGTTTTGTCTTCCATGCGTCCTCTTTCATCCTACCCCACATATGCTCAATGATGTTCATGTCTGGTGACTGGGCTGGCCAATCCTGGAGCATATTGATCTTCTTCGCCTTGAGGAACTTTGATGTGGAGATGGAAGTATGCGATGGAGCACCGTCCTGCTGCAGAATTTGGCCTCTTTTATGGTTGGGAATAAGAGGTAGCTAAGATTTCTTGGTATTTTAGACTATTGATGTTGCCTTCCACCCTGCAGATCTCTGGCACACCCCCATACTGGATGTAACCCCAGACCATGATTTTTCCGCCACCAAACTTCACTGTTTTCTGGGTGAATATCGGATCCATTCTGGCTCCAGTAGGTCTCCTGCAATATTTGCGGCGACTGTGGTGTAATTCAACAGAAGATTCATCTGAAAAATCCACCTTCTGCCACTTTTCCAGCGTCCATCCTTTTAGCAGGCTGTGGGCCTTGGCAAATGCCACACGGTTTTTAAATTGTCTTTTGTTTAGTGCTGGCTTCTGGGCACTGATTCGACCATGGAGGCCATTTCGAGACCGAATCCGACAAAATGTTCTGGTTGACACAGGGACTTCAGGTGACCGGGTCTCGTGGAGCTCTGCTGCAGTGGGAAATGGGCTGGCCTTGGATTTTCGAGCCAACAAACGGTCCTCTCGAGCAGTTGTCTTGTGGGGTCTGCCTGACCTGGGCTTGTCAAAAGCGTCTCCAGTCTCTTAAAATCTTTTTTTTATCCTCTGTACTTGATGCTGAGACACATTGAAGGTGTCTGCCACATCAGCAGTGGATCTGGTCTTCAGCCTCTTGATAATCAAAACTTTAGTCTCAGGGTGAATCTTAGGCATGTTTGCAGAGGTCTAGTTGCAGTTGATGTGAAGGTCTAGTGTCCTGGGGTTCTTTTTATACACACTTGAGACCTAATTGATCCATTATTAGTCACAGGCGAAGCTCATATGACAAGGTGACAACACTTATGTCTTTGCAAAAATTGACTCAATGGGCTTTACCAAGCTGTGAATATTAGAATACTTTTTGAAAGTTTAGTTTTTCACTGAAACATTATCACAAAAGCTGGTGGGATTAAAATGAGCCATTTCTTGTAAAAATATCTTGATTAGAAATATATTTCAGCGGCACTTTAGGTCAATTTGTACACAAGCGACAAGACTTTTGTCAGGGACTGTACAGTAAAAACAGTTATATTATGAAATATTATTGCAATTATATTTTAATATACTTGAAAATGTAATTTATTCCTGTGATGGCAAAGCTATGGAAGCTTGTTTCCTTCATGTAATTGTGACTTTTTATCTCACAAAAGTTTTTTTCCTCCCAAAGGTTTGATATGAAGTCGCAAATGCATGTTATAAAGTCAGAATTGTGAGATAAAAAGTTTAAATGATCTTTTAAAGCAGAAGTTTACTAAACATTACAATTGGCTGATAATTTACTGACTCCCACGTCATCCAAGATGTTCATGTCTTTCTTTCTTCACTCAAACAGAAATTAAGCTTTTTAAGGAAAACATTTCAGGATTTTTCTCCATATAGTGTACTTCAATGGGGTACAATGGGTTAAAGGTCCAGTTTCAATCCAGCTTCAAAGGACTCTATGTGATCTCAGGAATAAGGGTCGTATCTAAGCGAAATCATTTAGCAGTCATTTTCTAAAAAAATAAAAAAGTATATATGTTTTTTAACCACAAAAGTTTGTTTTGCGCTGCTCTGCAATTGGCCACATATTACACAATAAGGATGGAAAGTTCAGGTGTGATGTAGGCGGATGTTCCGCGGTGTATTTTTTTTTTGTGAAGGCTGTTTGACTTAGTCTTTGCACGTTTGCTTTGTAAACACTTGATCGGTACTTTCACCTACTTTCATGGTGTGACCATTCCAATGTGATTTGGAACATACTTTTTTTGTTGTTGTTGTTGAAAAGGACAGATTGTTTCGCTAGATAAGACCATTATTCCTTGTCTGGGATTGTGTAGAGCATCTGAAGCAGCATTGAAACAGGAATTCGGACCTTTAACCCATACCTCATTGAAGTACACTATATGGAGAAAAATCCTAAATTTGAACTATTTTGTATAAATAATTTTTGGAAGGAAGGATTAAATTGTGTTTGCTCTTACCTGATATGACTGTAAAGAGTTTTTGTTTTATTACTGACGTCACATTTATTTAGTTTTTCAATGACCCTTGCTATCCCATATACAAGTTGATTTGTGTCTCTGCTCGTTCTACATATAATAATTATCTTTGCGTTTTCCCACATGTTCTATGTCTTTGACCTTATAGTCTAGGGTAAAACAAATTGTTTTGCTAATTATTTCACAGTTTGGTTTGCAAGTAATCACACCCTTAGGCATCTGTGTAACCGACACACGAATGCCTCTGAGAGGAATGTTTCACAAGCACTTGGTGAACTATGATACATTTTTAAAAACTCCAGGGACCTTCCGTTGGGTTCCTGCCCCAGCCATCGAGCGGAAGAACACATATCCCCTGGTTGAATAAATTGGTGATAATGGTGCTGTTTTCAATATTTTCTCTCTTTCTTTTGTAGACACATAGAGAATTGGACTGGATTGCAGATTCTTAAGGATGTTGACATGGAACTGTACACAGGACTCCAGAGACTGTGAGTATTAAAAACAGATTCCATTGTGGTTACATGCGTTTTACACTACACTCTGGTGCACACTACACAACTTGAGTCATTTGAGACAATTTTTGGAAAGATTTCTTTAATCTTAGGGCAGAACAATGCTGACATTAGCTCAAGGGCTTGCTCAGGTTTGTGCTAACGTCAGTTTTGTTTGTTAATGAGGATGTCAAAATGTGAGAACCCAGCAAGGAATAGCCGAAAAAAAGCAATTTCACCATCTCGGTTAACTACAGACCCGATATAGTCCAGCTATGAGTAACCCACTCAGTGAGCCAAAAAAACTTGAATTTGGTTACATGTAGTTTCTGCCAAAGTTTAATTATATTTCATCATGTAAGAATGGTTAGCTGTCTAATAATTTTTTTTACTGACAGCCTAAATTTTGCCTTGTTTTAGCCAAGACGTTAAGGCTGTGTTTGAACGGCTATTAGACGGTATAAGAGATCTTTTAAACTCAAAATCGCTTGCTGGGAAGATTGATTGCACAGTCAGCATTGTCAATCGTGACTAGTTTTGAGATGTATATCACACAGTCTGACAGACAAGACAGTTGATGACACAAAGAAACCTCACTAAGGTTATTTCATACATTTTATATAGTCATTTTGAAGATATTGTAAATCCTGGTAAAAATCATAATTTATACATATTGTAAACGTTGTTATACTGAAAGCTTTATTATCTTATATACAAAGGCGGACAGTAGTGGAGTATTTTTTCTTTCTACTCAAGTACATTTTTAAGCATATACTTTATCTTTTTTTTCTTTGGAAAACTTTTACTTCACTACATTCCAAAGCATAATATATAATGTCATACTTTTACATTTCATAAATAAAAGTAGTCGTTTTCTCAAATTTAATACTTAATTACATTAACATTTTTGTACTTTTTTTTATTACTTTTTTTCATTTACTTGAGTACAAGTACTAAATTTCTAATGTAATTAAGTATTAAATGATATTCAATATGAATGTATTGCAGTAAAAAGTACATTGTTATGTTTTGGAATGTTGTGAAGTAAAAGTTTTCCAAAGAAGAACATGTATGTATGATAAAGTACATATACTTAAAAAACTAAATTACTTGGAAAGTAAAAGTATGTCAATAATGTCCGCCTCTGCTTATATATGAAGGTAATAGATATTACGTTATATTCAAGTCTATGCTCTTTATATACACTTCAGTTCAAAAGTTTGGGGTCAGTAAGATTTTTCTATGATATGCTTATATTCACAAAAGCTGCATTTAACTGATCAAAAATATAGTCGAAAGCATTAATAATGGTAATAACCTGTGTTTATTTTTATATATTAAACTTTTTTTATGTAGGCTAATTGCAAAGCTCACACTGTGGTTTTTTTTGTGTGTTTTTTTTTTAATGTCTCCAATTGAAAATGTTCTAGTGACTGATCACATCTACATTTTTCAGTTGGCCAAGTTGAAATTCTGTGAATTGATGCAATTTAATTCACATAAATTAAATTCAGCCAACTGAAGAAAAAAATAGATGTGATTAGTCACTAGAACATTTTCAATTGGAGACCTGATTTTTTTTTTTTTTTTTTTTTTTACAGTGCAATATAACATTTTTCTTTTCGTCTTTTTTTTAAATATAACTGTTTTCAATATCATATGATCATTTAGAAATAATTTGTAGAAATAGAAAGTTGAAATAGAAATCATTTGTTGCATTATAAATATTCTTTTAATAATTTAAAGCATCCTTGCAGAATAAAATCAATTTACGTAAAAAAAATTGTATTGCCCAAAAACATGTAAAAAACAAAAAACAAACAAACAAATAAAACTCTTCTTTGTACTTATCCTAAGGATTTTTATTTTTATTTTTATACAATAATTCACTGTCCCAATACTACTGTCATTACTATTATGCCAATTATTTCAGAGAATATAATACATCCTAAAATTCTAAAGTGGATTTGTTGGGTACCAATACCAAACTGGAAACAACTGAATAAAATAACACGGTTGATCCGAGCTGGATCTGTTCTTACATGAAATCATGTAGTGAAAAGTATATACCAGAATTTTTCATATATATATATATATATATATATGAATGAAAAAGTCTGGTGGGATGAAACAGACTAGACATCTGCTCCGGATCCAGACCTCCCACTGTGTTTCATCACTCCCGCTTCTTTGCTTCCCTTCACCTCTGTCAAGCCCTCCCATCTTTCTCAACCCCATCCTCTCTTCGTAACCTCAAGACAGTTTCCCCCTCCACTCCTCTTGATCCTTAAGTAAGAAAGCCAAGTGGACTATTCCCAGCTTCCCATTTGCATTTTTCTCATTAACATTGCTCTCTCCTCTGTTGATGGTGGGCTCTCTTGGTCCCTCCCACATCTGGGAACAGCACTGACCCCCAGGCGTCTAAATTACCCTCTGAGGTTTCACTAAAGGTCATTCAGCTTTAAGTATAAACATAGTAGATGGCATTGTTACATAAGTAAACACATGAAGGCAAGGACTGTCTGTGGAGGTTTGGAGTGAAATAGTTTAGTTGAGTCATACAACATCTCACCCCACCTGTGGGTTTCCATGGGCAAGCTGGTAGTTTGTGCATTGATATTTTGTTGACTTAACAATAGTGACTTGCTGTACAAAGTATCTATGTGTATGTATGTATGTATGTATGTATGTATGTATGTATGTATGTATGTATGTATGTATGTATGTATGTATGTATGTATGTATGTATGTATGTATGTATGTATGTATGTATGTATGTATGTATGTATGTATGTATGTATGTATGTATGTATGTATCTATCTATCTATCTATCTATCTATCTATCTATCTATCTATCTATCTATCTATCTATCTATCTATCTGTCTGTCTGTCTGTCTGTCTGTCTGTCTGTCTGTCTGTCTGTCTGTCTGTCTGTCTGTCTGTCTGTCTGTCTGTCTGTCTGTCTGTCTGATAGCTACAAAAACTTAAATTAGCATATAAAAATCAAGCGTAGTATTAGTTCTGGCAGGTCACGTTAGTCAAGCTTGCATCAGCTGACTCTCAGCTGAGTCACTCCTACCTATAGGAATATGACTAATATCACATCATGTACAGGGTCCTTTCAGTATTATCAGCTGCTTATTGTGTTGCTCAGGACTGGAGCTACCTCCTCCATCCGCAGCTTCTCCTGTCGTCCAGTCATTTGGCTTTCTGATATCCTCTTCAGTCTGAGTATTTGCACAAATTATGTTGTTACATTAAATGATTCTCATTAGGTGCGTTTACATGGAGCTCTAGGTGCGTTTACATGGAGCACTGTAATCGGTTTAAAAGTCAAATCCGAATGAAAATGCTCCATATAAACACCTCAATCAGAATAAAAATGCCCAAACCGAATGAAATTGTAATCGGTTTGAGAGAGGTGGAATAAACCTTTTCATGAACCGATCAAACGAAAAATGTCACCATGTAAACGACCTGACCCGATTAGTGTGCGTCCTTATATGACGTGATACGCAGCACACGCCTTCACCACTGAAGAGCTCATAACACAACGAATGCTGACAAGAGAGGAAAGTTAATTTTTCTGAGGGGTAACGTTAAACTTTTTTATTAAGTTATATATAAGTTATAAAGATAATGTTGGCATAATGACACAGACATAGCCTGGCTACATCTTCTCATCTTGACAGCGTTTGTCCCAGGCACGTTTTACTTCAACTGCGCCTGACAGAAGAATTAATTTTTCTGAGATGATTATTACACTTTACAACAAATAAATAACTTTTATGAAACCGTATAAGTCCTGGTGGTCGAGTTGACATTGCATCCGTGAGGGCATTCCAGCTGCTGGAGAGGAAAACGTCGACATTTCTGATGGAAGCAGGCCGCACACCGGACTGAAGCTCAGCGTGGCGTCTCAGGATCTCACGCAGGACGCGCACAATACGCGCGAGCTCAATTCTGAATGACTTCTGACAGAAGAGCTGCACGATGGGTGTATCTTGTAGCACAGGGTCAAATCAGTAGGCTATATTGATCAGATCAAATCAGATTTGAGGGAAATAGAATATAAATGTAATATCAAATCTTGAAATGGTGCTCGTGGCGCGGCAGGGTTTTGAACAACTCCCGAATGCTGCCGCCGGTGTGCTTACACTCATTGAAAACAATATGTTTGAATTTTAGAGACGCGCTGCGTTTCCCGTCCGGTGTTCGCCAGTGCGACCCCCTTGACGCCGCATGTCACAGGTTTAGATAACGTCTCATGTAAACAGTCCACTAAATCTTTCAATCCGATTGATTTTAATCGGAATGACAAAAAAGTGCGCATGTAAACATGGCTAGTGGTCCTGGCAGAACTGAACAGCAACCAACTTTCAGACGCCATTTTTTTTTTTTTTTTTTTTTTTTTTTTTGTGGCTCAACTGTCACAGAATGGAAAGCACAGTATTGTGGAATATCAAAGGCAGTGAAAAATACATCAATGCTGCCTAAAAAAATTCGATCAGAGGAAGGTATCTTAGGAGACAGAAAGTGAAGCGAACTCGGGCACGCCTTGGTGCCTTCCTACCTTAGAATGCATTCTCAAGGGGAACATTTTTCAGTTTTGGATGCTGTCAGAGTCAACTATATAGTGTACCAACGCGCACACACAATGCGCCTTTCTGCATTCACGGACAAAGGGGTATACTTTGAAAGGCTTTGCACGAAACGGAGCGGAACATGGAAAATTAAGCATAGAAGGGTTGGGCTTAAGTTTTATCTCAGGTGGACTAAATGCCGCTAGGTTGAACAAACTGCAATTTTCACTATACTCTCTGTTCAGAATAAATAAAAAGACACCTAGCATTTTTGATTTGTTGCTTTTTCCCTGTAACATTTTAGTTTAGGGCCCGATTCTCACTATATGATGTTTTATTAACAAAATTCGGGAGGAGCACATTCAGATAATTAGCACGAGTGGACAGCAGCTGTGGTGTGACAGGCAGCGGGGTGAGGGACCGCGAGAGCGGGCCGGTGATTAATGTTGACAAGTGCCAGCTGCGTGGCACACCGGTCTCGTCTCGCGGCCATGTGACGGGAGCATAAAAGGAGGAACAAGAGCTGCGGAAGACGAGAGAGGACCAGGCCTGGAATTTATGTTTAGTTTTGTTTTATGTGTTTGTGGGCAGTCGTCCGTGAGGGGCTGCCCACGTTTTATTTTGTGTGTTCGCGGGCAGTCGTCCGTGAGGGGCTGCCCGCGGTTTTACTTTCGCTTTGTTTATTTATTTTTGAATTAATAAATGTTTGTGAGACGTTCGCCGGTTCCCGCCTCCTTCCTTCCATCCACGAACTTCATTACATTGGTGCCGAAAACCCGGGAGGAAGGAGGGACGCGCTGTCGGAGAACCCTCGCTGCTGAGGGGGATCGCGGTGCTGAGGAGTTCGGGCAGCGCGGATGATGAAAGACCGTGAGTGACTGCCCGAGGCGGTGGTGCTGGAGCGAGTGAAGACCGGTGGGACGGAGAGCTCGCTGCCGTGCCCCTGGGTTGAGGTGGGGTGGCGGCCGTCCTGGAGGGAGTGGAGGAGTTGCCGGCGTTCGGCGTGGGCCGGAGCCTGCTGCCATCCGCCGGAACGGGGAGGAGCAGGGAACGCGGAGCTCGCTGCCAACTGCCCTCAATAGGAGGAGCCACCGCCGGCCGCCAGGGGGCGGAGGAGGATCGGGCCTTCCACCGGGCGTCTAGCACCATCGCATAGCACCGCGAGGAAGAGCCTCTCGGCTGGTGAGGACCGAGCGGCAGTGTGTCGGGGAACCGGACCAGAATTTTTTTTCTCTTTCTTTCTTTTTTCCCTCTCTCCCCTCTCTCGTACGCGGGCTCCTCGTGCTCCCGTCTACATTTCTCTCGCCTCTCTGTCCTTACCCCCAGGTGCCGCGGCCGCCGTGATCCCCCCTCCCCCCCGGGAGAGGGGGGGAGGGGGAGTAGAGCGCAGTCTCGGGAGTGCCCTCCGGCCTGCGAGGGGCGATGGGGGTATGATGTGTGACAGGCAGCGGGGCGAGGGACCGCGAGAGCGGGCCGGTGATTAATGTTGACAAGTGCCAGCTGCGTGGCACACCGGTCTCGTCTCGCGGCCATGTGACAGGAGCATAAAAGGAGGAACAAGAGCTGCGGAAGACGAGAGAGGACCAGGCCTGGAATTTATGTTTAGTTTTGTTTTATGTGTTTGTGGGCAGTCGTCCGTGAGGGGCTGCCCACGTTTTATTTTGTGTGTTCGCGGGCAGTCGTCCGTGAAGGGCTGCCCGCGGTTTTACTTTCGTTTTGTTTATTTATTTTTGAATTAATAAATGTTTGTGAGACGTTCGCCGGTTCCCGCCTCCTTCCTTCCACGAACTTCATTACAACAGCATTCAGCCAATCAATGATAAGAGGTATATACACAGCAGTCTCACCCCTTTTGACAGTTTATTAACAATCCTTCCACCACCCCTTCTTCTCTCTTCTAGTTCTAACCTGTTCTAAACATGAGTGGAGTACTCTGGGTTCGGGCCAAATTCCGAGTCCACAAATTTTACTTGGATTCTGGCCGTTTATAAAGCCATCCATCCATCCATCCATCCATCCATCCATCCATCCATCCATCCATCCATCCATCCATCCATCCATCCATCCATCCATACATACATACATACATACATACATCCATACATCCATACATACTGGCTGTTTACTTAACCAAAAATAAATTATATTACTTTTTTCAAACCTGTTTGAACTCCTTTTTTTATGCATAACACAAAACTTACCTTCTAAATATATATTTTGGGTTCCACGGAAGAAAGAACTCAAGCAGGTTTAAAAAATTACATGAGGGTAAGTAATTGATGACAGAATTGTATTTCCGGTTGAGCATTTGAAGTTCCGGACTTTTTAAACATTTGTAAAAAATTCGGACAAATGTGTCTAGTTCAAGCATTGGCAGGGACCGCTGACCTGCTCGTAGGGAGTTTGCACATGCAGAAGCACCATTGCAGCAGTGCCGGAATGAAATATCTGCCTACACTCATAATCACACCCCCACGAGTTCATTCATGTCATGTGAAGGACCATCATGAGGGTTTCGTAATAAGGCCCCTTGCATTTGTTTTTAGGCTTTTAAGAGCGAATGGTTAAGTAGAAAAATGGTATAAACATGGCCAACATCCTCCTTATATCTTTCTCATAATAGAGAAAGATAATTGTATTCCTAGAAATAGTTTACTATAGAGCATCATCATAATAAAACTAATTCTGTACTGATTACTGTTCACCGGATAAGGGTGTTGTGAGTGTAATCACTTTTTGCATTAAATTCCTGTAATGAAAAGGATGCAGTCATTACCAATTAATGCCACCGCGACTTTAGGATGCACAATTCATTCCAGTTGCCGCTGCGGCTCAGCGCTGTGAAATTGGGGACCCTGATGATACCATTATTCTAATGACACTCTCTGAAGAGATGGGAAAGATGGCAAACTGAGATTGCTTCTGCAGTTTATCATCATAAACGATGGATATCAAGCTGCAAGGGTCTAATGAACTGTTGGCTTTCTCAGGTTTGAATGATCGACTTGCAATGCCAGGTGCAAATGACCAACAACAGGGCCCTCAGTCAAAATTACCGGGTGAACTACGCCGTGCGGAGGCTGAAATAAATGTTGGTGGTCTTACCTCGGGAAATTAATTTGCACTTATCATTGCTGGATTGATGCTGGTCATTTGTGGCCAGCCAATGACACCTATCATTCACAGATGTTTGAGAGGAGCTGTGGATTTTAATATAGTAGTCTCTCTCTCTCTTTTTTTTCAGGACAATAATGAACTGCAATTTACGGACAATCCAGGCACGTGCTTTTGCACAGAACCCTCACCTCCGCTACATGTGAGTACAATGTCTTCTGTAAGTGTGCTGGTGTAATGAAGGACTTTTTGTCATTCTCTGTATAAATCTTTTAAGTGAATGTATCATTCTTTTTAACTTAACACACACTTGAAAAAGTGTTTTGTTATAATAAATATGTTATAATAAATAAATGCATACTGAAGACATATCGAGCTTTGAATGTAATAGTAGTAAATAGTAGCTGGTATAATGATGAAACTAATAGAAAGATTCACTTAAAAAAAATCAGGAGTTAAAAATCCCAACTTCTAGCGCCCTACTTTAAAGGATTAGTTCAACCAAAAATGAAATTCATGTCATTAACTCCTCTCCCTAATGACGTTCCACACCCGTAAGACCTCCGTTCATCTTCAGAACACAGTTAAAGATATTTTATATTTAGTCCGAGAGCGTATCCAAGTGTATGCACACTTTACTGTCCGTATCCAGAAAGGGAATAAAAACATCATCAGAGTAGTCCATATGTGACATCAGTTAGTTAATTAGAATCTCTTGAAGCATCAAAAATACATTTTGGTCCAAAAATAATTCAGAATTAACGATGGGAAAAATGGTTGGCATGCCCAGGGCTGCATTTCCCGATAACGTTGTCTCTTAGCGCGCTACGAAGACTCTAAAGGTATAACTTAACTGAAGGTATACCATTTCTAGGTGTGTTCCCCGAACTATACCTTAGGAGGTCGCTTAAGGTAAACCTTCTTAAGTGCGACGTTAGCGGGTGCTGTTCGTGGTGGCGGTGCTGAATTGGCTTATATCGATGGCTCAATAATCGATTATTTACTCTATGCAGGGGCTGTTTCACTGCGTTATGCGAAAAAAAATATGTTCTTTATAAAAGAAGCACTTCAGAAATAGTTGAACTTTCATTTTTCATACAAAATTGCACCTAAATTTTACATAATTCCGAAATGAGTGCACGAACCAGCAATCTCATGAGCATCATGCGCCATTTAAATTATTACAATATATTTTCCACAGTGTCTTGATTTACTCCACAACCAGGGATGATTGCCCATGCAGCAGCTGCATCACATTATTGTGTAAATGACTAATTTATATTATTAGATGGCCTAGTCAATAAAAACGCAACACACAAAACATATAATCAGATGCTACTATATGACCGATAAAAAAGAAAGAAAGACAAGAGCCGCCAGCAGCTGATTTCAGGGCTGAGGGGGTAGCTGTGTCTCGACAAAGTTGGTCCAACAAGATCTAAAAGCTGCTGAATTTGCTTTCGTGGTAGGCGAAATTTCTTTTAATAGCAGCTTCTGACATGGCCAGGGGACTAAAGTTTTCATGTATGACATAGTGCACATACACTAAATGGCTCCGCAGACGGCGCCGTCTTTGATTTAGCACAATTCTATTCACTGCCAAAGTTTGACTAAACTCTCTTCCACAATCATTCCCTTTAAATAGACTCCTAAGCCTTTCCTGTCTAATGGTTTGCCAGCTGATGTACCTTTGGATAATATCATTAAAAAGCTAACAACCATCAGTGTTTGTAATGAAATTTTTTATGACAATTTTAATCCTTGCATAACATTTTTTAAATAAAAAAAAAAGAAAAAAAAAAAGCAATTCAACTAGCCTTACTGAACACTAGGTGTATACTGCAACTTCGGAATTATATTCGTATATAGACTGACATATAAAGAAGCTTTTTACACAGTGGTGGCCACTAGTGGAATGAACTGTTAATAAGGATAAGGTATTGCTAAGAGTGGTCCAGACCAACCTTACGAAAGTATGACTTACAGAAGGTATTCTTAACTAAGTTCGTTTCGGGAAACACATATTAACGTTAAGGGATACCTTAAGGTATAACTTAAGAATGACGTAGAGTTAAGAACGTTTCGGGAAATGCAGCCCTGAACATAGTCTAAAACAGCAGCACCCCTCTCAGATACTGAAGCTTTCGCGCCTCAATACCCAAACCCCCCCACCCCCCCGGTGACCGGTCCCAGTATAGCCGCCCCTCTGTCTTTTCTAATGGACGTGAGGTAAACTAAACAATAAAATTACACTTCTAATATTTCCCCCCAAGTTTAGCTTATGTCAATGAAGGCAGTTATCATCATATGATTTCATTTCAATTGTTCATTTTTAAAATAACTTTAGTTTTAGTTAGTTATTTGATGCTATAAAAACGGGGGTGTGACGTCATGATTGACAGCTGAGACTGACGGCTTCTCTGAGTGAAGTTGTCACTGAGGCACTAACGGACTTTTTTCAGGATTTTTAGGAGCAGAACGGCGCTTTAGCTTTAATTTCTACATTTCCATAACTGTTTATTTCACACCAAAATAATTAATTGTTCTGCATCTGCGAGAGTGTGGGCGGGCTTTTGATATCGCAGAGTTACCTGCTCTACTTCCTGCGCTCTACTGCGCAACTCCGGTCCCAAAATCGCTACTGTCCAGACTCGGTCCCAAGATGTCAGCGCCGTGCAGGCCGACTGAAAGCTTGAACTCGGGCAAGCGGAAACCGATGATGTCGAGTCATCCATATTTTTTTACGGTCTATGGTCTAAAAGGGTTGTCCCTATTCTCTTAAAGAGATAGTTCACCCAAAAATGAAAAGTTGTTCCAAACCTGTATGAGTTACTTTGTTCTGCTGAACACAAAATAAAATATTTTGAAGGATGTTTGCGACAACTCGAGGGAGAGAAAATGATGACAGAATTTTTGCTCCATACTTTCTCTTTTTTTTGCTTAAAGCTACACTGTGTGATATTTTCCCCCATCTAGCGGTGTAAAGGTATATGACCATCCAGTTAATAATAGTTTCTGTTCCTCTCAATTCTGATTTTGTTTTAACTCCTACGATGGCCGTTTTAGTGCAAGATTAACATGGCAATCCCCCTCTTCACATTCAACACGGTGCCATCGAGTGTAAAAACGCGAAAGGCGAAACCTTGAATTTATGGGTACGTCCCTCTTTGGCTAATGTACTTTCAAGATGGAGGAGCAAAATGGCGACCGGCATTCGAACCCCTCACCCGTATGTATTTTCAATGGCATATTATAAACTTACTTAAATATACATTAATGAGCACATATATTTTTGAAAGAACTAAGTGTTTTTAGCTAAGAATAAACTAAAAAAGTTATGCAGTGTAGCTTTAAATAATGTTTAAATCACGATGAAACGGAAGTTTAAAAAAAGGAAAAAAATGTTGGAATGAGGCAAATCAGCTCAATGCAAAAATTCCATTTTCATTTTTATTTTTTTTTAAGTATAAATGGGTGAATAGTTCAAAATTAGATCGATAACCTGCATTTAGAAAACAAACAGGGTGAATTTTTATTTCATGTCAACTTTCATGTCAAACAATTTTTTACTTCTGAAATGCAGGTGCCACGTTGAAGGGCATTTCTGTTTTACAGACCATAGCTTTTACTTTTCATGTTAGCTAACATTCCTTTTAACCTTTGCACAACTAATGGATGGAGGTGCTTTTTACCATAGCTAGGAGAGACATCATGATATTCTCATTACTACATTTTTTACCTTCATGACAGTAATCAAAGCATCTAGCTGTGACCTTTGGTGTCTGTCATAGTCTCACAACCAGAGAAATGCATGGATTTCTAGAGTATGTGATAATGGCCTCTTTTACAGACAAGCGAACAGGCTAAGTACTGCATGAATGGGCTAAAAGATCCCGTGTTCATTTGTGGAACAAACAGAGCAGATGGACATGCTAATTGTGGGGTCATTAAAAAATATGGTCAGGAACTTCAGTAACAAAGATGATGACTGCTTATGTCTTATTTAATTGTCGTTCTCAGAGGATTGAAGTGGCCGCTTTTGAAGTTGTAATGGCTGATGGAAATAAATCACGCTCAGTAATGGGCAGCATTTTCAAAGACAAAACATTAAGGCGACAACTACTGAGATGAATGGAAAAGCTCACAGCTTTCTCCAGGACTCTAATAAGTTTATATATTTGTATATTTCGAATTCTTCTTAAAGTCACCATGAAATCAAAATGGACAATTCTAGTTTTTATGGAATATATTGCAGTATTTATAAATGATTTATCCGTGCACATCCTTATATATTTTTTTATATATATAATTTTTTTAATTAATGTGCCCTTGTAATCTTTTATAAAAATAACTTCCCCTCTGCCCCGAGATGGCGGGGCAACCTGTCACTCACATGAGATACACCAATAGCAAACCACAAAATCAAGTCCAACCCTACATTTTTTGCTTATTTGAGAATCCATTCACTCAGATATATACGTCACAATAGGTAATACAAGACTGATATGTTTCATACCAACTTTATTAACTTAATGGGTTTGTTCACCAAAAATGTAAAATTCTTGCATTAATTACTTACCCTAATGTTGTTCGACACCCGTAAGACCTCGGTTCATCTTTGGAACACAAATGAAGATATTTTTGTTGAAATACGATTGCTCAGAAAGGCTTACTATAATTTTTTTTTTTTGCACACAAAAACTATTCTTGTCACTTCATAAAATGATTGTAGAGCCACTGTAGTGAGATGGGCTTTGTAACAAAGTCTTTAGTGTCTTTTATGGGTCTTGAGAGAGGAAATGACATTTGTGTCAATGAAGGCCTGTCTGAGCCATCGGATTTCAACAAAAATATCTTCATTTGTGTTCCAAAGATGAACGGAGGTTTTACGGGTGTCGAACGACATGAGGGTAAGTAATTAATGAGAGAATTTTCAGGTGAACTAACCCTTTAACAAAACATTCAGTATTCAGTGGATAAATGGATCTCAATCATGTTTTTCTCAAGTAATCTAATGCCGAGGTCACACTGCATGCCTATCTGGATTAGCACTCAGTTGCTGCTGTGTTCACAATGCACGATAGATCGACGAAAGGGGTTTTTACGCTGCACGACTTTACAATAGGAAAAATCGCTGACAACTCTGTCCTGTTCGTAAAGTACTTTTTACAACCAAACAAACGCAAGTAGTGACAAGGGAATAACGAGAGATCATGTGTACGTCAGATTGGGGTTCTCGCATGAAATTGAAATTTTTATAAAATAATTATAGCACACAAGAAGCTTGCAATTCAATTTGTTTGTGTGCTGATTTGCAGCGAAGATTATGGAGGAGGAAATGGTTGGTGAGACGTGGAAAGGAAGGATTGTGTTTTCTGCAAAGAAAGTTGGCGATTAATAAATTATTTTGCAATGTGCAGCTGTTGCTGCTGGTCAAGCAAATGTTTGTACTTTGTTTCTGTTTGATATGATTGCAAATATATCTATTCAAATACAGATATTCTGGTCTAGAACTCCTCCCCGAACTCCCGCTGCTCTGTATCTTGCTCAGATGTCATTTTCAGTCAAAGCACATTTCACACAATCGCAGATTTAGCATGCCAAATATCATGGGTGTCTCGGATCGCATCTTTGATAATTCACACTGCGTGATTGTCACTCATGTGAACAAGCACCAATTTGCCTATGATTTCGGGCATTTGTCACGTTTTCCCAAAACCTGTCGGATAGGGAAAATCGTGCTGTGTAAACTCGGCATAAAGGTGCCAATCACACACACAGAGAAAATGGAGAAAAAGGTTGTCAAAATTGTACCCTTGGGGGTACAACAGCTTGTCATGGGCTTAAAAGGACATCTTTGTAACAAAATGTTTTACCACAAAAAGGTTAATCATAGTTCCTTAAGGTAAATATTTGTACTCTAAGGTAATATGTAGCCTAGAAATCTAGACGCACCCTAGCGGCAGCAAATCTAATCTGCCATGAGTGTTGTCTAGCAACTCTCAATACCCTTCTGAGCTGTAAAAACCAAACTCTGGTCAGGCCAATCACATCGTTTATAGAGTCGGTGGGCTTAATAGTGACTGCAGAGTTGCGCTTGCGTGCTTCTAGTAAACACAGAAACTGGCGAACGGCGGTCTTTCGAATCAGCTTTGACCACAACTCTGGAAGACTTGGGGCCCTATCTTGCACCCAGCGCAATTGACTTTGTACACCGTCGCAAGTGTCATTCCTATTTTGCACTATTTTCACTCCACAGAAGCACGTCGCTAAACTAGTGAATGAACTTGCGCTCCCTGGGCGGTTCAGCGCAAAAAAGGAGGCGTGTTCCGGCACAAACAATCCCTGGTGCTATTTTGCTGTTCCATTAAACAATTGCGCCACTGACCAGAAAAAACCTAGTCTAAAGTCAGTGGCGCGTTGTTCATTATGCTATTTTAAGGGCGCATGCTTGACCATTATGTATAGCGTGCACAACGCGCATACACTTTGCTCATGTAATCTACACAGATGCAACAGTTATTTTTGCAAATCATAAATTGTTACACTAAAAAAATATTAACACATGAGATGACGGAAATCATTGTGGTGTGCCACGAAGATGTGAAAAAATAGGCATAAATCTAGCTTACAAATTATTCAGGCTAATTGTAGTAATTAAGGATCAGACCTGCTTGCCCAATAGTGGCAAGACATTTATGTATACAAGGACATCTGACAAATTGGTTTGTCCGTCAAGAAGCAGGAAAAAAAATCGACTGAAAAAATCGACTGAAAAAATCGACTGAAAAAACTGTTTAACCGACGCTATTTTGGGTGGGTTTCTTCCATCCCCATTCAACACAACTTCTCTGTCTTTCACTGCTCTTACAAGAACATCAGTCTCCTCGGCTGTGAACCGCTCCTGGCGTGCGCTGGTAAATACGCCATAATAATAGCAATCCATAATGGAACTTGCGCACCTGCTTTTAAAGGGAATGTTGGATGACGCTCTGATTGGTTTATTCACGTTACGCCCAAACCACACCTATGAATAATGAAGCTACTTCAGACCAACCCATTTTAGATTTGCGCCGGGCGCAAGAGCCATTTATCCCGCCGGGAAAATAGCAACAGCGCCGAGACCCACCCACAAAGTTACTTGCGCTTCGCGCTTTGTAAAGTTCGCCCTTGGAGTTAAGCTTTTCTCTGAGAAAATAACAAAGAACGGCACTGAAGTCACCCTTAAGAAGGGAAGATGTGTTCGGAGTTTTGCCGACCGGATATGGTGAATGTTTAATCTATCAACGAGCTCCTCTTCACGTTGCTCTGGTTGGTGTAGCGCTATCCTATTGCGTGCAGAGGGAGTTTGAAAGACAACCGTTTATCCCGCCCCTCGGATTGAGCCTTGTCTATGGTGAGTTTCCAGACCAAACATCTTGATGTGGGTCTGGCTTTTCAGGCTAACTAATAGCACTTTTCAGGAGTAAAAAAGGAACAAAGATGTAAGGGTAGAGCCCTAGTTACAAACAGTTGTACCCTGCAAGACGCAGACAGTGCAATGGGGGAAAAATAATTTAAGCATACTAACTTCTTTAGCGCAGCGTTAATATGAAATCCAATATAAAAATATATTTTGTGTAAAGGAAATGAAGCCTATTTTAGCATTACCATTAAATTATTTTTTTTGGATTTAGAGATTTTTTTCAAGCTAATTAAGCAATTGGTAGTCCATACATTTTTATTTTGCAATGTAAAATATGACCTGCGCATGTCTTTATGGCATTTACCCCAGAAATTAATCTGCAATAACAATATATTAGTGGTTTATTTTAAATTTGGGTTTGACTTGCGCGCTCCTTAATCTCAACTGAATTTCCATAACAATGAATTCCCCAGCTCCCAAAGAAATACGCTTGTTAATTCCACACATTGACTTGAATGAACGTTTTGGTTTTTATGTGTCCTAAACGTCCTGTGTGCTAAATGACGGTGTGCAGTCTGGGTGGCCAGACATTGTGTCTCCACAGCCCACATATCAACAGGGGCCTAATAAATTTGAAGGACCCATTGTAGGGGAGGAGGAAAGGTCATATCCTCTAGGGAGGGCGGAAAGTCTCTCCCTCATTAAGTCTTTCTCCTCTACGTGATTCTCCTTTTCCAAAATGTCACTTTCTTCACCGAACCCCCTCCTCAGACATCTCATTCAATTATAGGGCCACATATAATGTGTTCATTTTAACATGACTCAGATCTGCACAAGAATATTTCGAACAAAACGGCCTCACTGGAGTGAGTGATCTTATGTGTGAAATACAGCTGGACATTTTAATATTATAATACAATACAGTTTAAATGCTTTTTTTGTGTCATATTTCATCATACTGTACTTACTGTTCAGTATATGCAGTTTTGATGCATTGCCGGATCAATATTTTGTTGATCCTGAAAATATATATAATAATAACCCTATTAACCCTCATAACCCTACACCTACCCCTAAACCTACCAATAAGTTATCCCTAAAATCAGAGGTGAAAAACACTGATGTAGAAGCACCTAACCCTTGTTGTAAGTCTAAACATGAACTCTAAGCCTTTACATAAATTGCAAACTTGTCATTCAAGAGATGTTGATCCAGGAACATGTTGAAATTAGGTTCTGCACAATATTTTTTCCCATTGGACAATATAGGGAAAGACATTATTATTTAAGGTTGTTGTGTTTAGTCTGCAAATGTTATACCTAAACATGATATTAAAATATTATTTAAATGAGTCTCATTCTTGTGGAAATATGAATGGAATTTAGAAAACTCTATTGCATATAGTCAGTGAAGCTTAAATGATTTATTCTCAGTTTCGAGTTTCTTTCACTTTAGCTATAAACATGCATTTTAATCGTGCTTAATTTGGATCTAGTATGTTAGCCACAAGCCGCTGAACTAATTATCATGCACTGCACATGCTGCCATGTAAAGAATTCTGGAACCAATAGCGGAAACAGCAAACAAGTAAAGTTAGAAAAAGGACAGATGCATTTAATTGGACAGTTAGATGCATTAGCTACTTTAGAAAGATGATTAGCCCTATGCTAAATATAAATTATGGAATATTAAAGACAAAACAAAGAAGTGGTTTGGGTTGCCAGCACAGCAAAGGGAACTAAAAATACCACAAACTCAATCCCATTACCAGATGATGATCCTGACAAATTTGTACAGGAGTCAAAAAATGCATATTATACATTAGCTGACATAATGATTTTATTCATGGTGTGTAAAAGCTAATTATGAAAACATCTGTAGTAAAATGGACAAAATTAATCGTAATTTGAGTAATTTTATCAAATTATAATCTGGTTTATAAATTTTATGTGACGCTATATGTGTGAGAGTAAATAAGATGACCCTAAAGGCACAATATGTAAGATATTTGGATTAACTTATCCAAAAACCACTAGAAAAATGTTATATATTTTGTTGACGTGTGTTCTTACATTATCCCAAATGTTTCCAACAATGTTGAAATCCAGAGAAATAAGCAATTTTAACCAGGAAACGGACCGTATTTGTGATTTCTTTTTTGACTTTATGTATTTCTATCAGAATTCTGACTTTATATCACACAATTGCAAGTTTATATCTCCGAACTCTGACTTTATATCACTAAATTCTGACTTTATATGACAGAGTCGTGTGTCGCACTTGTCTCTCATTAACAATCGGTCCAGCGGCCTCCTTCCGCTCCGAAGGCTTTCAGCCTCACCCTGCATCATTCTACAGTAACGTTAATGAATCTTTAATACATTAGCTCATCCATGAATATGATTTCTGCCCGAGTCCTGAGTTCTTTTCCATCTGCTTTAGAGGTGAAGACAACAACTCCCATGATTCCGCAAAAATCAATGCATCAAGCTACACCTTTGTTTTGAATCAGCAACCTGTTTTATTTAAGTATTTTTAGTTTAAACCCCATGAGATTCTACACTGATCCTAAAAGCTTTTTCCCAGTGAAGCCTGATTTCTTTTTGTGGTCTTACTGATTTGTTATTTTTTCTGGCAGATCACTTTACTCCATCCAGCACTAACCAGAGAATGACATAACTGCTTTTTTGGGCCCTAAATGTTTTAGTCAGACTAGTCAGACTCCATTTGGCAGATGCAGCATGTATTGTTCATCGAGACAACAGTGGCGGTAAAATAGTCTATTCTTATTGCATCCATTTACAGTTAGCGTCCATGCATGTTACAGGGTATTTCTCAAATATGAGCCGCTGTATTCTCAAATACCGCAGCTGTGAATGACATGAAGGAGGGTTTTATTCTAAACTCCCAGAATTCACATATCACATGCCAATCATTTTAGATACTGTGAAAGTCCCCTTAAGATATGCAGAACACAAAGCATTTAGCCCGTGGGGTGATAAGCTAAATATAATGCGATTTTTATTTTTTATTTTTTAGCAAAAATAACAAATCATATACTACATATTTATTTATTTTACATATGATTATACAGTTTATAAATAAATAATAAATAAATATTGTATCTTATTTTTTTATCAGTTATGTATAAATATGTGTTTTCTGTTATTGAGCTCATTTTTATTGTCCTATTTTAGTGTCGCATTTGTTGGTCACCATGATTTTGCCAAGACTGGATCAACATATTTTGTTTCCTGTTTGAAAATGTAGTCCTGTTGAACCTTTTCCTACCACTTAACCTAACCACATATACGTTATCCCCAAAATCAGAGGGAAATGATAGGTAAACAACACTAATGTAGAAACACCTAACCCTGACTGTAAGCCTAAAATTGACATAAACTATGAGCGTGTCTCTCAAATCTGATTGGTTGATGGGAATGTTGTTCCAGGATCAACAAAGATGTTGATGCAGGAATATGTTGCACTCGGTTAAATCATGTTCACCCATGTGCACAGTATATATATAAATAATAAAGATGTTGTGTGACTTTTTTTAAAGTATTGAATCATTAGATGTATATTTTATTGCTGATGGCCTTGAGCTTGCTTGCTTGTCCTTCAGAGCTATTTTGCCAGTCGGGACACCAGCAAAAACTGCCATAATCTGCATTGTTTTGTGGTTGTCACTGTGCATTTTTCTTTTGCGTTATAGCCTGATGAATATTATTTTGCTTATGGTGTGAATAGGCCATCTAGGTTTTTTGTAGTGTTTCCATTTTGGAATTGTTTTGAAAGAGTCCTTACGAGTCAAGTTTTTTGTCCATTTTTATAAAATGAAATCATTTCAGAATTTTAATCCTCCAACTACATGTGCTGACCGAGTTTCCAAATGTATAGTTCATGTGTAAAAGAGGGTAGTTATACATACAGGTTTTTTTCAGATCTGCTAAATTCACAGTGAGTCTTGCTAATAATAATGCTATTTAATAAATGTCATGTCGTTATGTCATGTTAGTTATGTATGGTTGATACGATATATGATTATCAAGAGAATACTTTGCCTTTATCAGGTTGTAGCTCTAATGCTGAAATCTGTCAAAAGAATGTAAAGATGATCTATAGTGAGTCAGTATGATTGCAATATGGCAGATATATGACACACAAGTCAAAATTTATTGTTGTCCCTGCAGGCTTAAACTAATGTAATTTTTCCTCCAAGATTCCTGTCTTTTAAATAAGATTAGGGGCGTATTGATCCACCCCAGCTCACATGCTTTGCCCAGTCAGCAGGTTGGATTTTGACAGACAGTTACGGGCTCTCGGCCTGACACCGTGTGTACATGGGTAAAGACAGCCTCTCCAAGCCGCTGTCACTCATTCCAGTCCGAAGCTTTTTATCACATCCATGAGCTCAAGCTCATCACTGTCTGCTCTAACTCCAGGGGATTGTAGGAAGATGTCTTCCATTCACACCCTGTTCATTCACCGTCGGGGTCATCTTGTTTTAGCCTGCTTTCTCAACAACAGCTGATAGTTGATTCTGCAGCACAGCACAGGATGTGTTTCATCCCAGACGAGAGGGAAAAAAGACAAGAAAGTTTGTTGGTGCACTGAACATTGTTCAGTCTCAGTTGGGCGGCCTGTTTAACATAATTGCAGAAAAATGTGAACAAAAACTGAACTCACAGTGACATTTATTCAAGTTGTTGTTATTGAGATGTTTCAGACAGTGAGCTAAGTTGTTTACACGACTGGTTCAGTGCAGCAAATTTGCACATATAATTACATTTTTATTTTCATTTTCATTTTTCCCCGCAGTAACTGTGAGTTTCTCTGCTTATAAGACACAATCAGGCTTTTATCGAATAATAGGCTGCAGCTGCATTTGTCTTCAGTCTTTCTGAATAACTTCCCTTTCTGGAACATGCAAGCTGAAATGTAAGTAATAAATGATAAACTTAAGTCTAAAACTGGTATATAAATGTAAATGTGAAGCTAAAGCAATCTGCTGAACCAGTTTGATAGGCAGGATTGCACTTTAAGATTTCAATTTTTCCTTCCCTAATTATGTAGGCTACATTCAGCACTGTCAGTTTTCGGGATTGACAACCGCAGTTGCGAGTATCGAAATGTTCCGTTCACACAGCAGCTTATAGAACCGTCTGTATGAATGTGCAATGGGAGTCAAGCCTGTATTCTTTTACACGTTACTGTAGTGACAGTGACCATAATATCAAAGATGGCAAGCAATGTCCATAAAACGGACGGAAGCCGCTCTGGTGGAGAACAGCGACTGGATCTAAAACCTCCAGATGACACAACAGCTCAAATCTCCATCGCTGTGAATTACCGAAAGTTAAACCACACATGAAAACAAGCAACACACGGCAAACACAAGTTTATGCAGCATAGAATGCCTCTCTTACACTGTATGACGTGATAGACAACTAAGGCAAAGCACTACGGTTTACAGTCCTGAAAATGTACAGATGCGAGTTCGGCTACAGAATGCGGGTGTCATTTCCCTAAAAAAAGTTACAATGAACGCAACAATACAAGACCGATAGGGGTATTCTGCTGCTGTGATGTGAACGTGGCCACAGTTAATTATATAGCCTAACTAATATTTATTCAAAAAAGTGTCTCTTTTTTAAGCATACATTATAAATAATTCATTTCTGTTAGGTTTATGCTTGAAGTATGAAAAACGTATGATTTAACTATTTGGTAGATACAAATATTTATTCTCTGAAAACAGGTCGTAGTATCATGTAGTATCACCATATTGCATGCCTTTCTATGGAACTTCATGAGCATGTTGACATGAAAATAACACAATCTATTTCTGAGGATGTTTATCTTGACACTTAATGTTACGTCACTGTAACGACACTGGACATTTAATGCAAAAAACGAACCAAGTTTTTCATAATTTATACTGCATATGACTTCCTGTGTCTTTATCACTCTCAGCTGTAAAAACAAAACAAAAAACAAACCAACAAACCATGCTAATTCATGCAAATCTGATTTTTATTGTAATTGTATTTCACAATGTTACTGTACTTTGTTGATCAACTTAACTCAGTATTGGGGCCAGATTTACCAAACAGCTGTGCCAGCTGTGCCAACTATGCCAGCACTTTTTTTTTTTTTCTTTTTTACTGTGTCTTTATTAAATCCTGACAGTAGTTTTTTAATGCGAAAAGAGTGTTTGTGCCGGTGCAATTGTGAGATCGCAACTCCATAAAAGTGTCGATGGGAGTGGACAGTCCTGCGTGCAATCTACAGCCGGATCATTGCCATAATGACCAACGCAAACTACCAGTTACACTCTCAGAAAAAAAGGTACAGTGCTGTCACTGGGGTGGTACCCTAAGTTACAAAAGAGAAAAGGCACATCTTTGTACCTTACTCACCCCTAAATGGTACATATTAGTACCTTAAAAGGTACATATCAGTACTTTAAGAGTGTGTATTAGTACCTTAAAGGTACATAGTAGTACCTTATCAGTTTTGTACCTTAGGGTACTGCCCCAGTGACAGCAATGTACCTTTTATTCCAACAGTGTAGCGTGTGTTTTAAGACATGCTTTTGCTGGGTGGTAAATAAAGCACAGTAAATTTTCGAGAGCAAACCTAAAGTAAATCATCTTTCTTGATTCATTTAAATACTCTCCTGCCATAAATGTTGCGGCTAAAAGGGAAACTCCTACAAATGAATATGCAATAAGATCGTGTCAACGCCTTTTCAGTGATCATTTTTAACTGCGTGCGTTTAGTAAATCCTGACAGTAGTTTTTTTTAAAGGTGCACTTTTTAAGTATTTTTGCAGTAAAATATCCAAAAACCACTGGGCCAGTGTTATTTATTTTGTTAATTTGAGTACCTACAATATCCCAAATGTTTCCAACTATTTGTAAATTTTGAGAAAATTGCTATTTAAACTAAGAACCCAGGACGTTTCAGCATAGCGTCTGAGAAAGTCACTTGTCAATTGCGTCATATCTGCGCTACCCTCAGTTTTGGGTTTTATTTGGCAGGAGCGCTTTACTCTTAGCAGTGTGAACAAGTGAACGCACTGAGTAACGTCATAACATAATTTTCAACACACTTAAATGTATCTAATATGATAAACAGAGCTGCATTACCTCATAATCATAACCGGAAGAGCGGATCAGTGCAGGCGCCCGGTGACTGTGTCCCATCCCGTCATAATAAAAGTCCCGGAGCTCGCGAGCCGTTTGCTTGTTTAAAGGTCCCGTTCTTCGCGATTCCATCTTTCAAACTTTAGTTAGTGTGAAATAAATAATACCTGTAAATACATTTTTTCTTGCATCTCCCCGTTATGGTAAGAGGCGGGACCTTTCCGGGATCACAACACGGGAAGCACTGACCCAATCAGAACTCGTTACGTGTTTCTGAAGGAGGGACTTCATAGAACAAGGAAATCATCAGGCCGTTTTTAGGACAGAGAAAACAGCGCTGTACAGTAAATTGTGTGAATAATACTGTTTTTTTACACGCGAAACATGAACTCATGTTATATTGCACACTGTAAACATAATCAAAGCTTCGAAAACACGCGAAGAACAGGATCTTTAACAATCGCTCCAGCGGCCGTGCTCAGCTCCACAACACTCGGTCCTGCTCTGCTTCACACTACAGTAATGTTAATAACCGCATTCATGAACATGATTTCTATCCGAGTTCTATTTTCAACCGGCTGTGAGGTGAAGACCACATGTCCCAAGATGCTGCGCTCAAACTTTCTGTCATCAAACTACGCATTTGTTTTGAATAGGCGCCCTCCAGTGGACGGAAAGTTGCATAGTGCACCTTTAACGCCAAAAGAGGGTTCGCGCTGGCGCAAGCTGTTAGTAAATCTGGCCCTCTGTGCATAACATTTGTAAAAATCGTATCAATCCCAAACTTTTAAATGGTGTGCATCTAACAGTTGAATCATTTCTACCATCGCTTGGTCTACACTGTGATACAGCCAAACCCTATTTTGTACCTTCAAATACACCAATCATAAGGTCAAAGCTTGTCAGGATAGATGCTAGAGGGTCCCGCGAACGACAGAGGTGTGAGGGGCACTAATGAATGCCAAACTGTCACTGTGCCCAGACCTGGCAGAATGCCGGCACCTCACAGCAGCTCAAAGCTGTCATCCACAGAGCTGCCGTGCCCCGACACCTGGGCCCGCCACCTTCAGCTGCTCTGATGAGTTGAGAGACAGGGGCAGATGGCAATGTTGAACTGGCACAGGGTTACGGTGTTGGGAGCAAAGCTGCACGCCCCTGCAAAACTCAATCAGTGGGCTGCCTTGATCTGGCCGATCCACTGGAGATTTGGTTTTTTGATTGTAATTGGACCATCTATATCCTAGAGATCGACCAAAAACATGGAAACAATATACTCTTATGCTCACTAAGGCTGCATTTGCTAGCTGAATTTTCAGTAACCATTCAATTATGCTGATTTGCTGCAAGAAACATTTCTCATTATTATCAACTTTGAAAACAGCTCTGCTGCTTGATATTTTTGTGTAAATATATACTAGCCTGACGAGTTCATACTCAATTCTAGTCAGAATATGAGTCTGAAACTGCTCCATTGGGCTGTAATTATGGGGCGTGTTTCAACCGAACCAGGAAAGACCTCAATTGGATAGACCTACTAGCCTGGATGGCAGCCGAACTTAGCCCCACCCACAATTTTTTTAGGTCGGGTAGTTCTGTTTGGCCTTGCTTCATAGAGGAGTAATTATCCCCGAACAGAAACTGTTCGGACCAATGAAATCATCAGAGCGGGATTTAGACGATGACGGACAGATGATCAACAGTAACGTAATCATCACGTCATCAAAGGGGCTTGGATTATATTTTTTAGAATCCTAAACGGACAGCTTGTTCGTATCTGCATTCACCTTCACAATTCCTCTCAGAAATGATGATCATGTTGGGTAAGTACTCTGTGTATCATTAAATTATTGTATTTTTTTACAACACCGGCAAAGATTGTGTATTCCAGCCTGATTTCAGCTCGTGTGCAGACGGGGTTGCCAAGTTTTTACAACAAAACCCACTAACTACTAGCCCTAAACAATAGCTTCTCAGGGGGTTCTCCGGAGGAAAAATGGCATTTGGGGGGTAAAATGTGTGTTATTTTGGCAAGGCCGCCTGCTAAAATTCGCACTCATGGGTCTATATATCACATAATAGTCGCTTCAACCCGCGGACATAGAAAACAACCCGCGGGGAAAAAAACACGGACTTGGCATCACAGTGCAGTTGAACTCTGTTGACATTTGACAATGCGTCGCTTCGTTGCTCTGATTGGTTGTAGGTCTATCCAATTGATGTCTTTCCTGGTTCGGTTGAAACGCGCCCCATAATCACAGCCCAATGGAGCAGTTTCAGACTCATATTCTGACTAGAATTGAGTATGACCCATAGACTGTAAAAAAATATGGACGTAGTATCCGTGGCGTCACCCATAGGATTCTGATAAGCCGTTCTGAAGCTTAAAGTAGGGGCGAGCTGGGTGTTGCCATCTTGTGACCGAGTCATCGCGTGTCACTCCCGGATAACAGAAAATGGGCAAAAAGGCGGGATGTGGGCGGAGCTTAGGTGACGCAATAACTATAGACGGTGGATAAATGGCTATCCACCTGTAACCACGCCCTTAATTGTGCAGAACTTTAAGGCTTTATATAACGTAAACGAATGAGTTAGAAAAAAATTCACCCCCTCACAGTTGTCATGAAGGTCAAAATTAGCCGTATAGGCAAAACCACAATTTGTACCAGGCTGTAAACATGTTTTTTTCTGCTGTAAAGTTGGCCATTTTAACATGGGGCCCAATAAGATTCTGCTCTCTTCCGGAGCCTGTCCCTAGCGGCCAGTTGAGGAATTGCAGTTTACATTCCGTATTGGCTTCAAGAGAGATCGCGGGAGGTTGCCGCTTGGTATGACCACGTCAGGGTACAGACCTACAACCAATCTGAGCAACGAATCGACGCATTACGTTAGTTGTCAAATGTCAACAGAGCTTAACAGCACTGTGTTGCCAAGTCCGCGTTTTTTTTCCGCTGGTTGTTTTCCATGTCCGCTTGTTGAAGCGACTATTTTGTGATATATAGACCCAGGAGTGCGAATTTTAACAGGCAAAATAACACACATTTTACTGTGTAAACCCCCCCTCCCCCCCAATACCCCCCAGAGTACTTACCCAACAGATCACCTCTGTTCTTTACATGAAGACATCGTATAACTTCAGAAGACTTGGGATGCTTTTATACTGTTTGCTCAGTTTTTGCAATGAATACCTGTGACCTCAACTTTTATTTGCCTGTTATGTATTTTATATTGTTGAGTGGGTAGGTTTAGGGTGGGAGTTGGGTTAGTTGGGTGAGTTTAATTGTTCCAAAAATGAAAATATAAAAGTAGCCTATAAATATTCATAAAATAATGTCTACTTTTACAAATGCAAATAAGTAAATGCGTCTTGATCTGATGCATTAGGCAAACAATTGAAATGAAGGGAGCACCCTGCTCGTTACAAAATGACGCTAAAGCGGTACACCGTGCGTTTAAAATTAATTCCAGGGTCCCATGACCATGCATGTGCTGGTTTAATCTTTAATTGAGCTTGGTCTGGTGATACCCAGACAAGCATGCCTGGTAAAAAAAAAACTTTAAAAAAAACTAAAAGTCACCAGCCTGTGACCTATAAAGGATGGATTGAATAGTGATGGAATATGAAATGAAATCATACTGCCCACAGAGTTTCCTGTTTTAGTTATTGGCAACCTCTCTGCCAAGCTGACCAATATGGTAAGAAGAACAACAAAAAAAACAAGAGACTTGACAATGACAGTGTCCTAGTATCTGGAGGCCAAACCTGACAGGAGAGCTCTGGCCTGTTAGGCCTCCATGGGTTTAAATTAGATCAGTCAGATGAGCAGATACATGCACAGCATGACCATAATGTGGTGTTTAAAACCTGCACCTTTGGGATACACAATACTGCATGCTAAAAATAAATGTCCAATCCTTTAATATTTAATTGAAACTATATTAGTGCAAATTTTAAGATCAAATTCATTATTTTCCTATATAGAGATATAATCAAAAACATTATCTGAAAACAAGTGTTGCTTGGTCTTAAAGGGGGCCTATGCTCTATATTCAGAAGAGGAGGAACTGCTCGTTTGGAGAGACTTCATTTTAATCCCCGCCCTAGACTGGTGATGATCTGCCCTATTAGCATATACCCTGCCCTGACTGAGCCACTGCAGGCCGCCATTTCTGTTTCCTCACTGTAGCAGCTGGAGATACAATATCTGTGTTCCAAAAAAAAAAATTTCTTCTAATGTTCTGATATTGGATGTATTGAACAGAGTCCCCATAGACTCCCGGCATCTGAGCCACTGAGGACACCGTGGTTGAATTTCATTAATGAAGAAAATGAAGAAGAGGTCATTAAAGTCTTATATATTTGCTCAAATCATTTTACACAGGACAGCTTCACAAACAATGGTCAGTTCAGCGCTGGATTTGCACAAAAGTTGTTTATAATTTTTTTTTAGAATTACATGTCAGTATATGCTTATCGATGAGTTGAATCAACTTAACTCTACAACAACTACAAAAATGTACAAACTAACCATTCACAATCATCCATTTGCATTCTAAAAGTCGTAACTTCTTCTTCAGTCTCTCCATCAATGTCCGACTCTGGTGCGAATATGTAAGACTCAACACTGCTACTGACAATTTCTGACATTTTGGCTGTGAGATATTCAGGTTCTAAATTAACTTTTTTGATCACCAGCCAATGTGTCTGGTAACTTTCTAAAGTTACCAGCCAATCAAAATTTCCACTAGCCAAATTTTTTCTGTGAAAATAAGAGAAATGAATGTATTTGATAATTTGATTAACATTGTTGGCAAGGAAAACACATATACATTACACAGAAGTCAATTACAGGGCTTGACATTAAACCTTTTCATGCGTTTGTCTGTCATTTACTTGTCCGAGTAAAAAATGTGCTTGTCCGGATTTTTTTGTTGTTGTTGTAAATATAATTTATTCTGAAGCAATATTCTCACCAGTGTACATGATATTGCTTCAGAATAAAGCTTTGACATATTTAAATCTGCTTTGACATATTTAAATCTGCACATTTGTGATATTTTTACCTTTTATAAAGGAAATGTTTTTCATAATCTTAAATATAGGCTATGCTTCAGTTTTCATTAAACATTTTTTTTTTAATTTAATCTAGAAATTAAATTAGAATAAGGCACTATAGGGCTGTTACTAATCAAATTTAATATTTTACACAAAAAATAAAATAAAATACAACTGCATTAAATAATGTTATGAGATTCTTTTAAATATGTTTAGATATACAAATAAGAAATGTTGGAAAGATGAAACTAAACCACTAGTTGGTGGCAGTAGGTCACCGTCTTAATGAGTGAGTCATTGAGTCATTTAAACGATTCATACAAACGGATGATTCATTCAAGAATGAGGCAGTCATTTACGAATAGTTCACTGAATCTTTGATTCGACCGATTCATTCAAACGGTGAATTGTTCAGTGTGACACACTGTTGCTGTGAGATGCTTTATGGTTCTGCAGTTATCTTTGTTTGGAACTATTTTTGCAGCTGAAATCTTACAAAACAGTCAATATTGCATCTAAAATGTACGTGACTTAATGTTAATACTTTTTTTATGGAACTGTCATATATGAAATCAATTTCATTTTTGGTCGTGATGGTATTCCGGAAAAACACTCTTGGTTCTGTCATGTTCCTTAACTGTAGGCTATCATATGTTGTTATAAATAGAAAAACGACACAATTTGTAACCAGTTTTAACCGTGTATGTTATTGGGTTTCTTTCTATGAGCAGTGGCCATTTGTTGTGATTTCTCCTCGAGAGGCTGCGCGAGCGTCAATATCGTAACCCTGTTACCTTCAGTTCATTATACAATTATTCACTATTGATCACCACTTACAGTAAATGAATGTAGAATCACTTTAGCATTTTGGTATTCCCTAGTTATTTTTTGACAATACAGTCGGGCAAGTAAAATTCTCTTTCACTTGCTCCTTTAAAAAATTAACTTGTCCCAGACAAGGTTTCACTGCAAACTGCACGCAGCCAATGGCCGTATGAAACGCCATTGCATTACGGCACCGTGTTCATGGGAAATGTAGGAAGAGCTGCCAGGGGGCTAAATGACTGAGAGCAGAGCTTTATGTATAATGCATGTAATGCATCACTGGCCAAACTGGCTAGTAAGTTTTTATTAACACCCGCCAAAATGAATTGTAACCTGCATTTGGCTGGTTGGCGGGTGTTAGTTTAGAACCATGATGACACTCTCCAGTTTTGTTGTTACTGGAGTATCCAAAGCACAAGCTGTAAAGGCTCTGCCCTCTTCTAGAAAGGGGGCCAGGAGTTGCAGCTCATTTGCATTTAAAGGGACACACACACACACACAAAACAAACAGCCTATTTTTGCTCACACCCAAATAGGGGCAAATTTAACAAGCTATATAAAGCATATGGGGTATTTTGAGCTGAAATTTCACAGACACATTCTGGGGACACCATTTTTTTTTCTTTGCACTAAGGCTAAGCACAACTGAGCACTTAAATTATAATGAACATTGCACAAAAAGTTTGAGGGGCAAAGAGTACACCCCAGTTATAACAGCTGCTGCACCCCTGGTCTTACCACCCACTGCTAGTGCCAAAAAAAGCTGAACACATTTTTGCAAAGTTGATTCCTTTGCAGGCCTTTAAGAAAGTGAACATGCCTCTCTTATAGGCGAGTCCTACTTTTGCTGATGAGACTCTGAATGGATTCGTGACTGTAATAGGGGAGCTATTGAAGGAGACAGCAGAGAGGTAGTTTCACCTGCTGCGTGCAGAGACCACCTGGAGGAATTGAAACACAAGCAATGCTTTATTTGGTCTAGATGCAGTGGCAGCATGTCCCAAGTGTTTTTGTTCCCTATCCCTTCCTTTTCTCCCCACCTGAGCTTATATTTCCTCTCTTTTCAAGCCTCCCCTGCCAGGATTATTCCTGAAAGCATGATGTCCCATCTCATGAATCTATTTCCTCTACTCATTGTGCAATCACTGAAAACCAGCATCATCAAAGCCAGGCAATCAAAGGGGACTATAAGCTATTTGTGGGGCAGCGTGTCTCATGCGATACAACTTTTCCAGTTTTCTAGTTCGAAGACTTGCAATATTTTACATTTAAAGAGCCTTTCGTGTATGATAGTATACACAGCACCAGTGCAAATGACAGTTTTAGCCTTAAAAAAAAGCCATTGAACTGCAGTTACACCCTACAATGCATTGATGTAGCCATTTTAAACTATTGGACTTGCATCCTTTCTTTGGAACTTCTCAGTAATTAACATGAACATGTTGATGTGAAAAAAACACATTGTGTTAGCAGCACCCACTTGTGTTTGGGAAAATATTTCTATTGTGGTTCATGTTGTTACTTATAAGGGTTAGCAACATTTATTCCTTTTATTAGCTCAATATAAGTGCGTTATGGCCAGTGTTTGTTGTAAGGCATTACTTATAATATAATATAGTTATAATGAACTACTGTGATTTAATTGATTTTTCCTTGAAAAAAGTAAAGCAAGGGATTACTCTTAATTTACTCTTAATCTTTTTCTTTAATTGAACTGATGTAATTGCAATACTGTATAGACTATAGAACATTTCTTTGTAAAACAGTGGATTTAGCATGACCATTTAATGTCTAATGTTAAAATGTATGTTTTTAATGTAACCTCCATTTAAATACTGTGTACATTTTTATATTATTTATTTGAAAGAATGATAAGATAAGTTTTATGTATATCCTTGTACGGTTCGGCTGGTCGAGGCTGATTTAGAATGTAATTAGTAATGTAAGTAATGTAATATTTTTTTAGAGAGAGTACTTAGTACAGTAATCTAATTGGACTGTTAATGATGTAGTTAATGATGCATTATGGCCCACAAGTTATTATTTTTCATAATTTCCTCAATTCTAAACACCCACTCTGAGAAAAAAAGAAAAAAAAAAGAAAAAAAAAACTAAACAAAACAATGTACTGTACACTCTATATAAAAAAAGAAGAATTTGGCTCCAATTGAAAATTTTGTAGTGACTGATCACATCTAAATTTTTCAGTTGCCGAATTGAAATTCTATTAAAAAAGATCAGTTTAATTTCACAATTTAATTCACAGAAACTCAATTCGGCCAACTGAAAATTTTTCGATTGGAGACCTGATTTTTTTTTAAAGTGTATAAATATGAAGGAATTTTCCGTAGTGTTTTTTTTCTTAACAGGTGTTTTTACCTGTATTTTGAATTACACATTGCATTAGTTTGTGCTTTAATTACCAGTAAATTTTCTGTTTTTATTTTTTACAGTGCAGCATTCATTGAAAATGACTTTTGAATTGACCATTCACATTTCTTCATTACATGTAAAAATATAGGTTATCTTTTTAAAACTTATTGCACTTGTAATGTAATGTCAAAAACACACAAACACAGTCAGTTATATCTGTGAAAGTAAAGATCAGGGAAAGAACTTGCATGTAGCATAAATTACAGTACCTATCCTGTATATGTTCATGGTCCATTTTGAGACATTTTTTTCCGATTTAAGGGGAAATTACAAATGTAGTGGATGGATGTTTACCACAATATGGTGGTTGTGTATGTGCGCTGCAGACACATGCATTTTCATAAATTTTCATATACAATATAAAGTAAGTTTTGAATTATATGTCCCCTTTAATACTTCTTTAGTCTCTTTTTTTCATTTAAAGTTATATTGAGGCCCCCTTGGAAGTTTGTTGAGGTCCCCTATTTGAGAACCAATGTTTTAGAGGGATTTTGAGTACTTTTTAGCTTGCCATTTTTTAGCTTCAGCAAATCAGCATAAACCGCCTAATATCAGCAAACAAGCTTAGTCTGGTTTAAGATGTTTTTAGTACTTGTTGTCACTTTAATGTTTCATGTTTGAGAATCTGTGAAGTCTGTGAGACTCATTTGATTGCTACCAAGTTTTCCAAAGTTGTTTCTTGAGAGAAAAAAAGAAAATCTCAGAACTTTGTTCACCCCATAATGTCATAGACAGTAAAGAGAATCCTTTACTAAACTATTACTGATCAGTATATGCTAAAGATAGAAGTGGCTTCTACTTTTTTTTCTAAAAGCCAAATGTTTTAGGAGTCGTAAGCTGTGTTTTAAATTTAAAGCAGGTATCTGCAGTTATGAATAATAGACGGCAGCATGACTCAGCCTCGTGCGGAGAGAAAGAGGCAGAGGAAACTGAACAGGGTGGGCGGCACACTGCATTCTCCACAACACAGCTTTTAAAAGTTAGCTTTAGCCAAGTCAAAAACAGATATGGCAGAACTCCATCACAGCCCTTGAACCAGAGCTGAGCAATTAAGCTCCTGGTTGGGTTTTTTTTCTTCCAAGCATGTCATTCTAGGGATTTTTTATAACATGAAAACAGAAGAATTCAGCCAGTCTTTAAATGTGCACAGCTTAACTCTGTTTATGACTCAATGTGTGCTTACACGGTCTTTAACCTTTTCATGATGGAGTGATTGATTTGAGGAGGTTTGTACAGAGCTTGTAAGTATGTCTTGCCTGCTAGATGTTTAAAGGTTGCTTTCTGAGAAAAAGAGCTAGTCACAGTTTGGTGGTGATCACATTGCCATCTACTAGGGGTGTGACGAGACACTTATCTCACGAGACGAGACACGACATTCACAAGAACAAGGAAATGAAATCCTCAATGATGAAATACATTTTTTTTTTTTTCAGGTGCATTTGAAATGTAATAAATGGCATTTCAGGTCTAATTTCTGAGAATTAATTATCATATGCTGTAAAATACTGTACAGGTTTTTTGCCAAAAACTCATCTGCCTGGCTTCTTTCCTGCATAATTGTCTCTTCAGACCTCAGAACTGCACATGAGCTTCTTTTGACCTCATAACTGAACTCCTTCCCACAAATTGATCATAGATATTAAGTGCAAACAAAAAGCCATAATCAAAGTACTCCATATTCAAAGCTAAGAGCTAGTTACAACTAGAGAGCTTTTATATTGGGAAATATTTGCATGCCTCAGCCAAACAGCGGTGAGTTATTAAAGGTGCCTAGAATGAAGTATTGAATTAACCGTGCCATAGTTAAATAACAAGAGTTCAGTACATGGACATCACATACTGTGAGTCTCAAACACCACTGCCTCCTCCTTCATATGTAAATCTTGTTTGTGAAAAACACCACGGAAATACAGGCTATTTTCAACATAACGCCACATGTGACCCAATCGCTGGGCTCCTTAATATGTACGCCCCAAACATTTGCATGTCAGCCCATGCTCATTTTCAGGCGGAACTGCGCAGTGCGCAGCCGTCGGGAGATCAGCAGATAAACAAGCATCACGTGAGGATAGCGAAAACAGCAGATCATGGAAATAAATGTCATGTTCCAGGCTGTGCAGGGGACGTGAGGACTTCTCATAGCCTTCCCACAGATGAACAATGTCAACAGTCATGGTTGATGTTTTTTTACAATCGGACACCGCAATAAAGTAATTCAAAGTTGTTCGTTTGCTCGGCTCATTTCACCGCAGAGTTTTTCTAACCTGGGGCAAATATAGCAGGATTCGCTCAGCGTCTGATACTGAAGAAAGGGCCGATTCCAACCCTATTCTTGCAAGCAGTAAGTAACGTTAGTTATTTTTTCCACTTATTGACTGTCGAACCCATTTCTGATTAAATTGAAAGTTTTTTAGTAAGACAACATTACGATAATATCCTCTGTGTTGTCTAGACGCAAGATGCTAAAGTAACAATTGGAAACTCCAAGTAGCACACATAACAGTTTGTCAAATGACAAAGGTTAATATAATTTCCTGCCAGTGTTGTCATAAAATACAACAGTAAATACGCATGTCGATCCCTTTTGACAGATTGAAATCTAAATTAGCCTATATTTCATCATTAACACAAAACTCAGAAGCTAACTACGTTTACTTCTACTGTTTAGTTGCTTACAGATCGCTCACTCAAGCCTTGTAACTAACGTCCCCTTCTTCACCATTAAGTTGAAGCGATAGTCATTTGAGAAGGCTTCTAGTCATTTTGTTAAATAAATATACATTTTTAAGAACTGAAGTATGATTATTTTGTAGCGGGTGAGAAGTAAACATGACACTGACTATTTTGAGTGGCTTCTACATTACTTTGTTTGGCTAAATAAATCAACTTTTAAATCAGTACTCTACTGTCAAACTAACGTTACTGTAAACAACATATTTACGCGCTACCCAGTTCAGTTTGTGATTCAAAGTTAACAAGCTATCATTGTAAAATCATTGTCATGACGGATGGTATAGATGTGTTAGCTGTCATTGAGCAGCAGTGCAGTTAAACAGCCAATCAGAGCAGAGCTCTGCGTTAATATTCACGACCCTTCAACATAAGGCAAAAACAGAGCATTTTATCCTAGGGACAATTTATCGGGTTGAAAATGGACCTGTAAAACCGTATCTGGACCATTTTTTGTGATAGTATTGCATTGTTACATATAGTTTGACATCTATTGATTATGTGTACGTGTCTAACTGAACATACCGTAGCACGCTGTCACAGGGTGGAGAATCCTTTATTTGTGGTGGTGTTGGCTCATTGCGATTCGGGATAAGACTTGGACATGTATGGGCCAGTGCTTGCAAAGCCCAATGTTTTGGGGCTGTGTGTGTGTGTGTGTGTGTGTGTGTGTGTGTGTGTGTGTGTGTGTGTGTGTGTGTGTGTGTGTGTGTGTGTGTGTGTGTGTGTGTGTGTGTGTGTGTGTGTGTGTGTGTGAGCCTGTTTATGTGGTTTATGAGGACACAAATTTGTATAACTACATGGGTATTACACTGGTATTACACTATAAATGTGGTTTATGAGGACATATCAAATGTCCTCATAATTCAAATGGCCTTAAAAACACACTAAATGATGTTTTTTTGAGAAAGTAAAAATGCAGAATGTTTCCTGTGATGGGTAGGTTTAGGGGTAGGGGCAGTGTAAGGGGATAGAAAATACGGTTTGTACAGTATAAAAACCATTACGCCTATGGAGAGTCCCTGTAAACCACATAGACCAACATGTGTGTGTGTGTGTGTGTGTGTGTGTGTGTGTGTGTGTGTGTGTGTGTGTGTGTGTGTGTGTATGTGTGTGTGTGTGTGTGTGTGTGTGTGTGTGTGTGTGTGTGGTTTGCCGTCATATCCACCAATCGGGCAGGCAAAGTAATAAAAAAATTACATTTCAATCAATGGCGGGTGGGTGAGAGATAAATCATTGTGTTTGTTTGATAAAGATATTTTGCGAGCCCTGTGGGCAACTCATTCCGGTTGCCATTTCCGCTTTCAAAACAATCCCTCACGTGAACTGACAGGGGAGCTGAAGCTCATTAAATATGCACATTTTATTCAATCTTAGCCATAGGCATTTAATTCCAAGTCTTCAGTGCAGCAAACCCATCAAAACAGAGCGTTCCAGGAGAGAACCACAAAACCAGGGTAGAAAATAGCTGATTACTTATTCATTATGATGGTTTTTAATGTAAAAACCCTGAGAACGTCATAAGTTGACCTCAGACAACAGTATATTGACACCTTTAAATACTATTATAGTGTTCATTAATATTTTTATTTTGCTTTTATTTCTATATTTTCTGTTTAGTTTTTGTTTCAGGAGCTGTAGTGCTTTTATCATTTGTTCGTTTTTAATATTTAAATTTCAGTGAATGTCATTTTAGTGCTTCAGTTTATATCATTTATTATTAGTAGCGTGTGGTTCATGTTAATAGCACTGAATCACCGGCCTGTCTCTCAATCCATGATTAAAGAGCAGTATTGAAATTGTACCCTCAATGACCCAGACGTAAACAGTTGCTTCAGAATCGAGCAGCAGAAGATCTGTGAGTGGCATTATGATTCATAAACAGCCTCTTTATATCACTGATTATTGTCAGGTTATATACCATATTTTTCTCAGAATTGTACTGTGCAAGAATATTCTTTTATGTATTTTCCACTGATAAAGAAGAATGTTGTGCTCAGAGCTTTTAAACGTCTGTAAGTGTATTTTTCACATGATATTATCCTGAAACACCAAAGTACACGATCATGTTATACTCAAGTCATACTCTTTATAGTTAGTTTTTACATTTTAAGCGTGAATTTGCATGTGCTGACATTCTGAGATCAATGCTTTTCGGTGAAATGGAAAGAAAAATGTATTAGCAAATGTAAATGTTCTCACACTTGCATGGCATGATTATTTTTGGTATCTCTCTCCTAGACTGTTACTTTAAAAAAAAATCATTTTATTTTATTATTTTCATAAATTCAGTGTGGCTCTTGCACAACTGGTGCCAAATTAATTTATTTCCTAATTCATTAACTACCGTCCGCCCTGTTCAATTTGCAGTGACATTTTTCTTCACATTGCTGAAAGATGACCTTTTAAAAGAGCAGCTCCTGAAATATGCAGGTGACTTTGCACAAAACACCAAAACATTTAGATTTACACCGAAGGCGTTTATCAGACTCCTTTCTGGTGTGACGTGCAAAAGCGTTTCGGTTTCTTTTGTTTGCTGTTTGTTTGTTCTTGAGTTTGCTGTTGTAGTCTACAGAAAACAGGCAAGAAAGAAAGTTTTACTTTGTTAAGATTGTTATTTGTTATGTTGTGTTGCATCCTTCGTTGTACTACTACATTAAACGGTAAAATCTTTTGAAAGAATTCTGATTTAAAATGATCAGTTTAAAAAAGTTACACAGCTGAATTTCCAGCATCGTTCCTCCAGTCTTCAGTGTCACGTGATCCTTCAGAAATCATGCTAATATGCTGCTCAAGAAACATTTCTTATCAATTTTGAAAACAGTTGTGCTGCTTGATGTTTTTGTGGAAAATGTTCTGGACTTTCTTCAGGATTTGATTAACAGAAAGTTACTAAGCATTTTTTAAAACAATATTTAAGCCTTTACGGTCACTTTTTTATTTTTTATTTTTTCATTTTAGTGCATCCGTGCTGAATAAAAGTATGAATTTCTTTTTAAAAAATGGAAAAAAAAAAACTTTAGTCTATTTTAAAATAATGTTCTGAATAGTAAGCAACAGGATTATGTAACCTTATACCTAATATATTATTTTAATTAAATTCTGTGACAGTAATGTGAAAGTAATGAAAGGAAATGCCAGAATGCATTGTGACAGAAATGTCAATTCTAAATATATTTAATTGAATACAAAAAAGAAGAAGAAGAGTACACTTGTAACAACTAGGCTATGTCACCCAGAGTTGTGAACTTGAACTTGATCCAGGCATCAATAGAAGGTTCATAGCAGAGGAAATTCATATGAATATCTGGCCCGGTTGAAGATCAGCTGGGCTGCAGCATTCTCCATGTGCTGCAGACATTTTATTGCATATACTGGGCTGTCGGCCAACACTGAGTTGCAGTAATGAAGATGAAACCAGACTAAGGCCTGTACTGTAGTAAATCTCCTGTCCAACAGACAGGAATAGATATCTAGTGCTTTGAATTCAAAGGTTTGTCATTATCTTAAAGGGGTCACATGATGAGCAATCACATTTCCTTGATCCTTTGAAAGAAATTAGTTTGTAGTATGACAATTTTCAAAACTCAGAACTCAAAAACAGGGCTTATAGAATTTCTGATGTCCGACAGGTATGTCAACGCACGACTGTCCGAAATTATATGTAAATTAAGATTTTTTGTGCAGACATTTGGCTTGCCTGGTCATGGTGAGTTAAAAGGAGAAATTAGAGATGTTGTTATTCCTAAACAACTAAGTATGCCAAACCTTGCGGTATTCCTAACTGTGTGTAGCACATGTCGCTCTGTATATTTTTCCGAAACAATCCCATTGTTAGAAACGAGCAGCTGAAGTTTATTTTTACAATGTGCTTGATCGTTTCAGTCTGATTTATGCAGCATATTTCAGCTTTTATTGTTTTGCGGTTCTGTCACAATATGCATGGCTTTGCAAAAAGGCTGTTATTGAAAGACGAAACAGTCAAAAACTATTCTGGATCCAACTGCAAAAAGTAAAAAAAGTCTTAAAGGCACAGCAGCAAAAAAGCAAACACAAAAACACGGGTTGTAGCCATAAACAAATAACTTGAGTCTAAATTTAGTCTGATGAGCAACTGACTTTTCTTGGACTTCAAGTTAGAGATTTGTGAACACCACAAGTCTGTAGATCTACAAAGAATACATATTTTGATGATTTAATGGTCCATTCTTGCTATGTCATTGGGTCCCTGACTGCAACTAAGCATTTTGTGACTTTTTTTGTGCCAGGGCAACTAAAATTTGTTAGAAGTTGGCAATACAAAGTTGCCCAACTATCATATATGATGCACTGCTATTTCTGTTGCATATGAGAAACATCACGCGCCAAACAATCCAAAAGCAGAACGAAACCAAGTGTCTCATTTGAACCTCACACACAGATCATTTAACAGCTTGGCCCAATAGACAGCGCAAGCTCAAAGCAAGTGTGTTGTGTTTACTGATGGACTAACCTTGATGACGCGACATGCTAAGAGATCCAGTGAGAAGCGTTTAAATTCACTCAACAGCACTGATATTGTGCCATTTCAAGCCGCAAATCATCAACATTTATCATGGATTTACTGTAGTAACACCAACTGTGACAAAGGACTAGGAAGGAAACAGTCTTGGTAGGATGCACCCATCCATTTAAGTAGCACCCATACATACTTTGGGGGCAATTTGACTTATTATGGGATCAATAGTTTCAAAACAAAAAGTTAAAAAAGTACCTCAAGTTACGTCACATGCTGTGCACTCTTAGAAGAAAAGGTTCTATCTGCGCTACGTATTTGGAACCCCTAAAAAGGTTCTATAATGACAAGAAAGAACCCTTTTGGCAGTTAAAAGGGGTTCTATATAGAACATTGCAAAAAAAATGCATTTCTTATCTTAGCAAAAACTCTTAATTTTGAGTTCTTTTTTCCCAAAATAAGACAATTACTTTTGCTTGTCTAGTAAATACTTATTTTAAGAATTTTTAGATGTTTGGACTAGAAAAAAGACAAAAATACTGAGTAAGAAAAGCATTTTTTGCAGTGAACCTTTTAGGGGTTCCCACTACGTAGCTCCGATAGAACCTTTTAAGGTTCTATAAAGAACCTTTTCTTCTAAGAGTGTGGTATTGCAAGATGGTGGTGCTTTTGTTCTAAAAGCTATAACATTGTTATTTCTTTAAAATGGTTACAAATTATTGAGTAGACTTCTGCACAACCCACCGGAACATACAACATGTATGGTGGGCCTTTATTTTGACGAAGCTGAGAACGCCCGATCCTGAACACACAGCTTTCATGTTCTATTTGGTTTATAATCTGTTTAACAGTCCTGTCTAATACGTTATTAGATAGAACTGTTATACAAAGAAAGTAGACAGTGTATGAAAAATTATTAGCGTTAGATATGCAATGTTGCTAGCTTAGCAGAAATACAAAATCATGTTTGCTCTGTCCCTTTAAAGTTGCATTGGATTTTCTCTTTTACGTAAAGAGTTGAGAGATACATCTATCACTGTTTTCATGTTCATAGAATTCATTTTTGGAGTAAATATATAAACTAATCTGTGTGTGTAGATGTTATTGTTTTTTCCAAATGGGTTCAATACGGGTGCTGGGGTTTCGTGTGCGTTTGGGCAATCAGCACACTCTTACATCACTGGTAGTTTCTATTGTGCTGTTCTGTAGTAGGAGCTAAATTAGTTCCACCAAAATAGAGTTCCTAGAACTTAAATCTCTCCTAGTTCCTGAGGTGCGAACACGCCAAAATCTGGGTACTTCCTTCAATAGTTATAGGAACTATGAAAAGGTTCCTCCGATGCGAAAGCCCCTTATAGATAACAAAGGCAAACTGGAACTAAATACAGGAAATGAAAGCCAGAAACAGCAAGAAAACAGAATACAAAGAGTCATTGAACACAAAAAATACAAAGTAGAATCAAGGGCTGTGGAGAGTTAGCCTGGTCTTACCAGACTCTCGTACATTTGATTTGTACATAGAGTCTGGCCACTCTCCATTGACAAGCGTTTACTTCTGCGAAGGTTGAAGTTGAAGGTTCTCTGTTGAAGTTTAAAACTATTGGATCTCCCCAGAGCCACTCTGGATTTGCCATAACCAATCGCTAACGTTTGGTCATGATGTATGTCATGAGCCCTGTTTACGTGTTTTTTTAATTTTTAATTTTAATTTGTTTGAGCGGTGATGAAATATATTGCTTTTGTAAACACTTGCCAGCATTTTAAAGAAATACAAGTCTAGAAATGCATCCAAATAACAGCAAAGCACAACCGTATGGTGCTCTGCAGTGGTCAAAAATGATTATTAAACAGTGAATTTTCAAGTGATATATTCTGGAAAACTCAGAGATGTGGATTCGGACAGCTATTGCATCACCACACAACACGACACGACACAACCTTGGTGTTTGTCAAAAACAGTAGGTAGCTCGGCCGGGGATTTTTACGCGGTTGGTGGGAAACGGACGGCAATAAAATAACTGACTGGTCCCTGTAAAATTATGACAGTACCTTCTGACCCCATGAGAAACAGTTAGCGTCTGAATAGGGTTTCAGCCAACTCCTTCACCACTAACGGAGCGAGCTGGAAAATCAAACTTTTCCCAAATTCACCCTGTTGGGGAGGAGGGCCACAACACCATGGCCACCAACAAACCTCAGCAAAGATTGTTCTTGCTCCGGCTTTAACGTCTGGATATTCGGCAGCGGTGCCACAACGGAATGAATGGTTTCGTTCGCAACTTTCTCTGCCGCAACTACTGAACTATAACTCAAACTAGCGCATGACATCAACGTCATCATTTCTTAGACACTCCCTCTGTTTGCTGATTGGACCGGTAAAAATTTGTTCAGAGAAAACTTAAGAATACACCGCAGTCCCAGACGTAGTACTGAAGGAAGGCAGATACGTAGGAGGGCAGAGCCAGGCTAGTGGAGAGTCCCAACGTATAGGTCCAGATTTACTAAACAGGGTAAGTTAGTGTAATTCATAACGCAATTCATTGCATATGCAATAAGTTCAGATGAAAGAAATAATTGTGTCCATGCCTTTTCAGCTCTATTTTTTAATGTATGTCTTTAGTCAATCCTGACAGTAGTTTTTAATGCCTGTTGTGGAATATGACCCTTACATATTTCCAGATATTTTTTTTATTACTGTATTTAATGAATATATTTAAACCTGCATCCCAACCCATAGCTCATCTGTAGAGTTTGATGGCACCTGTGCCACTGCTATACTATTCTAACACCACAGATATACTAGGATACGGAAAAAACATTCTAATACAAAAAAATTACCTTTAAGTAACACCTACAAGGATGTGCAATTACATAGATTGACTTATGCAACACATTTTAATAAGACTCCATCAAAAGCTCTTGAGGCAGGAACCGAATGGTTGAATTACTATGAGTCTGGAAAAACTGACTAATACTCAAAGGCTTCATAAAGAGTGTATGAGTGTGTTTTTGAGTGTGTGTTGTGGGTGGTGACACTTTAAAGTGCACAGCAGCAACAAAACCCCTCCCCCCGCATCAGGCAGCATCAGAGAGCTTGTTGCTATGGTGACAGGCTTTGGCAGCCAGCAAGGCTTGTTATAAAACTCATAAGAGTTTCAGTGACCCTAAGAATACGCCAGTCGTCTAGTCCAAATAGCTTATTAGAAATTAGCTTATACATGCATCCATCACTCCAGCCTTCGAACAGCTGTGTGTATCTCTAAAGAGCAGATCTTTGAGGAGAAAAAACGCGGTTGCCAAATGTGGTTGCTAGGATTTTGCATACTGATTCAAGTCACAAGAGGCCACCCACATGATATATATCGTTGTCTCTTTCAATGTAAGTCTAAGGGAATTCTTCCAGCTTATGCAAGCTCTACAATTTCAGGGATCTATAGCACAGTGTCACATGATCCTTCAGAAATCCTTCTACCGCATGTCCTAAACAGTTGCAATGCAATACGTTTCCAGCAACAAGAAATTTGTCTGTGCACACCAGACGCGACTTGACTATTGCGGCATTCCAATTTGTATTCAATCCATCCTAAATAGTATTCGAAATTAGAATTAGTGCGTCCAAAATGGTCGGATGTTAAAATGATTATTCCAAGTTCTTTTTTTTTTGGTTGGAATCCGAGGTCCACGGCTAAAATCGCTCACAAGTCATTGCGAGCTGGACTAAGACTTGATGAGAACTACAAACACGAATAAAAAGTGTTCAAAAAACTACAATCATGGTGGATCTGAGGTTTAGATGAAAGAGTTAAGTGATTTTCAGTATTTAACCTAATAAAAATATATTTATTCAATGTTATCCACATTTTACTTCATCTTCAAGAACATTGTGGACTTTTGTAATATGTTTGTAACTTTTAAATGAATCATTATGCAAATTGAGGCGAGTTCATGAGGAGTTCTCTGCATGAAGGACCCACGGCTGCAGATCAATGTGTTACTATATTTCTCCTTGAAGCAGTAGAAAATTCAATTAAATTGAATGTGGAGGATTTTTACTGTGACAAGATGATGACTAAGCGACAGAGCTATCCGTTAAAGACAATTATGATAAAGTAGTATGTCCCAAAGCTTACCTACTTTTCTGCTATACAGAATAAAAGGTATTTTTTTCATTTATAAAAGGCTTTTTCTCCCCAAAAAAATATGGAAGTATATTTTTATGGCGAATTGGGACAGATTATGAGATGACAAAAATCACAGCCAATCAGAAGAGTGTGTGGGAGGAGTCTCTGTGCAAGCACACGGCATTCACATTGAGTTAGATAAGTACATAATCAAATTCATAAGTTTTACAGACTTTTTAACATTATAAAACAATACATACCGAGTGACTGAAAAAATCATAGGATGCACTTGTTTGTTTATTTGTTTTTTGCTATAAAGGCAAAAAATAAATGTTGAAACTCGTATCAAATTCTTTAAACATTAAATAAAACATAGAATCAGTAGCATTGTCATATGCTTTTTATGTTGTTGTTCCTGCCGCAACATCACAGAAATATAAACTGCTCTAGTACCGGTAAGTTTTGTGAAAACCATGTTTTTTTTTTTGTTTTTTTTGATGAATAGAAAGTTAAAGTTAAAAAGAACATTCATTTGAAACATTAATTTCACACACACACACACACACACACACACACACACACACACACACACACACACACACACACACACACACACACACACACACACACACACACACACACACACACACACATATACATATACATATACATTTTTGTAACAATATAAAAGTCTCGACTGTCACTTTCGATCATTTCAATGTATCCTTGTTGAATTAAAAAGTATTTATTTAAAAGGAAACCTTATTGGCCACACACTTTTGAACTATAGTGTACATATTATTGCTGCTTATTTTAAATGAAAGTATGACCTTTGAATCATTGAGCCAGATGCATTAAACATTATCTTTTTTCACTGAGTTTACCAATAACAAAGTATACGTTTTCTATACAGAGGGAAAGATAAGGGCTATTAGTTCCTTCTGAGTGCTTCCTTCAATGTATTATTTGATATATTTGAATCAGGCTGAAACAGATCTAGCCAAAGGTTTCAGTACATGGACCATTAATAACCATATTTTGCACAGAATCTAAAAAGTATGCAGTAATAAAAATTATTATATTACCAATTTTGGCTAAATATTGATGCTTAATAGGATTTAAGTTGAATTACAGATGTTCAAATACCAGTTCTGTGACATCTGTTCCATTTTTTTCCTCCATATCATGGATGTCCATCTTTCTTTATAACCACTAGATTTATTTTAATGCCCCCTACCGCATATCATGCCTTCAGCTTTGTTGGTTAAAAGCCATTTACAAGTCCCAGACCACCTCTTTGTATTGAATTTGTTGGCTTTTAAAACCTGCAGTCTTTCATTGCGTCTACTGAATTTGTAGACGGCGAACTGCTCAAGTTCTCTTTATTGATTTGGCTGAGCGGCCCCTGCAGCTGCTCCTTTTCTCTCAGCTCCTCTTGGCAGTGATGGAGGCTCTCTCTGATTTCCTGTTGCATAAAGTCCTTCTCTCTCATGTTAACTCTTTCGTTAATGTTGTGTTTGACAGAACGCGTTCACTGAAATAGCACAATTAGTTGTGTAACACTTTCAATAAGTATTACGGCTTGCAGGCTTCTTATATTTGATTGTCTAAATATTTTTAGTATGTACTGGACATTATTTGTAAGTATTTGACAGTATCAGTCATTATTCTGACAGTATTTGTCGGACAGTAAAAAAATAATGTTTTTGCTGCTTGTTCAATTTACTTAATTAAAATGAACGCAACACAATTGCTAAATATTATTGTAATAAACGTTTTTTTTTTAATTAATGTTATCCATTTATTTATGGAAACCGTGATGATTTTTTTTCAGTATTCTTCAAAGAATAGAAAGTTAGCATTTATTTAAAATATAAATATTTTGTAATATTATAAATGTTGTATTACAAACAACTTCCAACCAACTCTTCTGGGAAGGCTTTCCACAAGGTTTAGGAGTGTGTTTATTGGAATTTTTGACCATTCTTCTAGAAACGCATTTGTGAGGTCAGACACTGATGTTGGACGAGGCCTGGCTCTCAGTCTCCGATCTAATTCATCCCAAAGGTGTTCTATCAGGTTGAGTTCAGGACTCTGTGCAGGCCAGTCATGTTCCTCCACACCAAATCCATGTCTTTATGGACATTGGAACAGGAAGGGCCATCCCCAAACTGTTCCCACAAAGTTGGAAGCATGAAATTCTCAAAAATGTCTTGGTATGCTGAAGCATTAAGAGTTCCTTTCATTGGAACTAAGAGGCCGAGCCCAACCCCTGAAAAACAATTCCATAACATAATCCACCCTCCACCAAACTTTACACTTGGCCCAATGCAGTCAGGCATTCTCCTGGCAACCGCCAAACTCAGACTCGTCCATCGAATTGCCAGACAGAGAAGAATGATTAGCCAATCCAGATAGGACATCTCCATTATTCTAGTGTCCAGTGGTGGTGTGCTTTACCCCACTGCATCTGACACTTTGCATTGTACTTGGTGATGTAAGGCTTGGGTGCGGCTCGGCCATGGAAACCCATTCCATGAAGCTCTCTAGGCATTGTTCTTGAGCTAATCTGAAGGCCGCACGAAGTTTGGAGGTCTGTAACTATTGACTCTACAGAAAGTTGAAGTCTTCTGCACAGTGGCACCTCAACATGTGCTGACCCTGCACTGTGTTTTTATGTGGCCTATCACTTTGTGGCTGAGTTACTGTTGTTCCCAATTGCTTCCCCTTTGTTATAATACCACGAAGAGTTGACTCTAGAATATTTAGTGGTGAGGAAATTTCACGAATGGACAGGTGGCAACCTATCATGGTACCACGCTTTAATTCACTGAGCTCCTGAGAGCGACCCATTCTTTCACAAATGTTTGTAGAAGCATTTCCATGCCTAGGTGCTTGATTTTATACACCTGTGGCCATTGAAGTGATTGGAACACCTGAATACAATGATTTGGAGGGGTGTCCCAATACTTTTTGCAATATAGTTTATCTATAATATTAATGTATATATAATTTGCTGGTGTTGACACTAATATAGTTATCTTTATAGAAATTTTTTAATTAAGTGCTATTTTATGTTTGACATTTTAAAGACATTCTGTTATTTTATGTAATTCTTCTGGTTACCATTGTGCCGAAGAGTATCTGTGGTTAGGTAGCATGTATGTTTCATCACTTGAGCAATTGCTATGCTAATAATAATACTTCTTAATACTATTATTACTTGTTGTATTTGAATGCAAACATGAGTTATAGAAACCATATATAAATCATGCATAATTGAAACACTAATTAAACACTAATAAGTTCAAACCTGTTCAAACGTATCTCTAGAATTTATAAATATATTTTCTCTAATCACTTGCCTCAGAAAAAAGGTACAGTGCTGTCACTGGGGCGGTACCCGGAAGTACAAAAGTAAAAAGGTACATCTTTGTACCTTACTAACCCCTGGTACATATTAGTACCTTAAAAGGTACATATCAGTACTTCAAGAGTGTGTATTAGTACCTTAAAGGTACATATTAGTACTTTTCCAGTTTTGTACCTTAGAGCTGTGCTTCCCAAACCTGTCCTGGGGACCCCCCGCCAGTGCACATGTTGCATGTCTCCCTTATCTAACACACCTGATTCAAAAGCTCATTAGAAGAGACTGCAAGACTTGAATTAGGTGTGTCTAATGAGGGAGACATACAAAATGTGCAGTGGAGAGGGGTCTCCAGGACAGGTTTGGGAACCACTGCCTTAGGGTACTAACCCAATGACAGAAATTTACCTTTTTTTCTGACAGTGTACATTTTAGTAAAATCAAAAGGCTATTCTATTCTATTCTATTCTATTCTATTCTATTCTATTCTATTCTATTCTATTCTATTCTATTCTATTCTATTCTATTCTATTCTATTCTATTCTATTCTATTCTATTCTATTCTATTCTATTCTATTCTATTCTGGTCTGTTCTGTTCTGTTCTGTTCTGTTCTGTTCTGTCTCTGTTCTGTCTCTGTTCTGTTCTGTTCTGTTCTGTTCTGTTCTGTTCTGTTCTGTTCTGTTCTGTCTCTGTTCTGTTCTGTTCTGTTCTGTTCTGTTCTGTTCTGTTCTATTCTATTCTATTCTATTCTATTCTATTCTATTCTATTCTATTCTATTCTATTCTATTCTATTCTATTCACAACATGATTATGCAAAGTCCCTTCCAAAAACTGTTCGGTTTTCTAGAGGCGTTTATGAATGTCAATTTGTCATACTTGAATGTTAATCTATTTATCTTTTACAGTCAATATGAAATCAAATTGACATGCTTTAGTCTTAATGTATTGGTTCAAAAGACCATGTTCTTAAATATTGAGGGGGTTCTTCATAATGCTTTATTAACAGGGGCGTAGCACCAAATTTTGGGCCCTGGTTACAAACCATCTTGCTGGGCCCCCATACCATGTATGTGTATGTATAGAAAACGGACTTCCCTGCCTTGGGCCCTGGTTACTCAGTACCCTTTATCCCCCCAGTCCCACTCCCCTGTTTATTAATGACAAATTTGCTTCACCTTTCTTTCTTGTCATGAATCTCTCTCTCTCTGTGAATACAGTTCCACTCAGAAAAGTCACATTTTGGGAGTAAAATGGGTTTCAAACCTTATTTCTTGTTGATTTATATTGCTTGTGGTAAATCATAAATCACTATACCACATTTTTTTGTTGCTCTTTTTTTCACAGAAACCTGTCCAGGAACCCTCTGACGACACTTTCATGGCAGCTTTTTCAGCACCTTCAGCTGGTCGAACTGTAAGTTCATCATGCATTGGTTAACAGTATTTCACAAAAATTCGATTTTGCCAAATGACACTATAAACACATCAAACAATGATTCCTCAATCTGTAATAAAACTCAAATCTCTCTCTGCATAGATTTTCTGTGATAAGCAACACTCGCCTGCCAAATTGGACTCTGAAATCCAGACTTGATGCTCAGATTCATTGCTGTGTTCATTAGAAATGTTTTCAGCCTGGTACTGTCAACTAATTTGTTTGTGCACCCCCTGCTCTCCCCCCCTCGAATAGCAAAACAGTGATGAAGCAGAAACACTTTTTACATGTCTGCGAACAGTCGAGTTGCTTGTGCTGGTTAATTAAGACATGGCATTGAAATGTATTGGTCTTGTCTGCTGGGAGCCTGACCTCATTTTCTTGTTTGTCATGAATATTTGAGAACTCTACGTGTACATAAAGTGATGAGTTTGTTTATTGATTGTGAGCGACGACATGGTGCTGTTGTGTTGTGTTTAAAATGACAAAACAATTCAATTATTTTTCATTTGACATGTCCCATCCTCGTTCTTTGTTGTGGCTGAACACAACTTGCAGAGCCACTGACATATGTTCTGCTTAATTTTTTATTATGCACATTTTTGGCCTTTCATTTCAGAATGGGTTAGGGGATTTCGACTGTGTGCTGTCTTTTCCTCTCCTGGCTGATGTGGATATTGTGAATGATTATATAAACAACACATTGGACATTTGTCCAAATCTGTCCTCTAGAAAATTATTAATTAATCAACTGTTGAGGGGAATTAGGCATACTTGGGTGCTTTAGAGATAATTTCAGCACAATTCAGTACTAAAATAGGTGTTCAATTGCATCTAAACATGCCATTATGAGATGATATTAACGATATTAATGATATTATATATAAAATATTAACGTTGGCTCTTACTGTTTCTGTTTCTGTTAGTTCTTTGATTTTAGGCAAATTACAGGAATAGCCTAAGGAAGCTTGTTTTCACCATGAAATAAATAAAAAAAGTAAAAGTAATTGCACATTTTTATTTCACAATTCAGGTATTATAAGAAAATCAGAATTGCAATATAAAAAGTATGACATACCGTTTTATTTTATTATTCCACGTTTGACAAAAAAACAAACAATTGTGAATTCTGAGGGGGAAAAACATTGTAAACTCAAAGGAAAAATCAAGGTTGCCAGATGTAAATGATTTTTAATAAAAAATTTAATTTATAATAATATTTTTTAATTCCATGGGAGAAACAATCTTGCACAATAGCCTGTAATGGAAAATATTTATAGAGTGAATGTAAATATCTGTAGTTATTTCAGTACGTCTTTTGTTAATATTTTAAGTGTAATCTCTAGTAAATTATGTTAAGAACTTAGAATTCATAAATTACATTGTTGTAGTGTACATAATATATTTACTGCCACAATAAATTGTCAAGCATCTCCAAAACAATGACCGTACACTGACAGCCAAAATTAAACAGGACATATGCAAATGTTGCTTTTAAGTTTGCAATGTTAAAGGGATAGTTGCAAGTCAAAAATTTCAGACATTTAAAGGGATAAATCACCACAAAATGATAACCTTCATGTTGTTTCAATGGGCTCCAATGTTGTTCAGACCCCAACATTCTTCAAAATATCTTCTTTTGTGTTCCGCAGCAGAAAGTCTACAGGTTTGCAAAGACATGAGGGTGAGTAAACGATGACAGAATTTTCATTTTTAGGTTACTATCCCTTTAAAAGTCTGAACGTTATCTGAGAGTGACATTCACGACTGGCATGACGTGTCATCAAAATGATTGATCGTATGGCTAAACTACATTTAAGATGAAAATGAAAGACTACATTGCAATATCCAATAATCCAATAAAGTCGTTGTCTTCAAGGACACGTAGTACACAAACATTTGCAGACTTACTTCATTAGCATAACTTCTGAGAGTCTCCTTTATCAGAAAAAGAACTTCCTTTTTACAAAGGAAGTGACATCAAGTTGGACTGGCTTACTGGTTATAAGGCTACAGATTTTTTAGCCTTTAGTTTTGACAGTATGACTGTTAGGATGAAATTAAAGTTCCTTTGATTTAAATATGAAAGAAAATATTACTTTCCCCCTATGGAGGACTAAATATTGGGTGTTTTTTCTCTCACAAAAGCCCTCCTTTCAGCAAAACATCCATTACTGGCAATTAGATTAAAAAAGCATATAAAATACACTGATCCGGCATAGCATTATGATCTAATATTCTGTTGGTCCCCCTTTAACTGCCAAAACAGCCCTGATTCATCGAGGCATGGACTCCACTAGACCCCTGAAGTTGTGCTGTGGCATCTGGCACTAAGATGTTAACAGTAGATCCTTTAAGTCCTGTAAGTTGCGAGGTAGGGCCTCCATGGATCGGACTTGTTTGTTCAGCACATCCCATAGATGCTTAATTGGATTGAGATCTGGGGAATTTGGAGGACAAGTCAACACCTCAAGTTTGTTAATATGCCATCTAAACCATTCCTGAAACATTTTTGCTTTGTGGCAGGCGCATTATCCTGCTGAAAGAGGCCACAGCCATCAGGGAATAGAATACTGTTTCCATGAAAGGGTGTACAACAATGCTTAGGTAGGTGGTACGTGTCAAAGTAACATCCACATAAATGGCAGGACCCAAGCTTTCCCAGCAGAACATTGCCCAAAGCATCACACTGCCTCCGCCGGCTTGCCTTTTTCCCATAGGGCATCCTGGTGCCATGTGTTCCCCAGGTAAGAAACGCACACGCACCCGGCCATTCACGTGATGTTAAAGAAAACGTGATTCACCAGACCAGGCCACCTTCCTCCATTGCTCTGTGGTTTAGTTCTGATGCTCACTGTTGATGCTTTCAGCGGCTGACAAGCTGCCCATGCAACAAACTGTGATGCACTGTGTTTTCTGTCACCTTTCTATAAGAACCAACTGATAGAGGTTAGAATGTCTGGCCATCACATTTTGGCCCTTGTCAAACTCGCTCAAATCCTTATGCTTGCCTTATTATGCGAGTTTACACAGTGTGAGATATAAAGTATGTAACACACACACACACACACACACACACACACACACACACACACACACACACACACACACACACACACACACACACACACACACACACACACACACACACACACACACACACACACACACACACACACACACACACACACAACAAACACAGAATTGTTGACATTTTTGCAGATTTATTAAAAAAGAAAACTGAAATATCACATGGTCCTAAGTATTCAGATCCTTTGCTGTGACAATAATATATTTTAAGGGGTGATTCCGTGTTTTTTTTCTAGGCTTGGTTGTGTTTATGGGGTGCAGTATTACATGTCTTAATACTTTTTTTACACTTTTTTTTTTTAAAAGCCCGTATTTTTCTTATATTTTACCTTTATTCCACACCACTGTCTCCACTGTTCTTTGAACGGCTTGTTTGCTTCCTGCTACTATGAAGCCCATTCTTCTAAAAAACGCAATGGTCTTAGATTGGTTAGATGGCCAAATGTAGTTTCATGTATTTTTATTGGCTGAAGTGCTAAGCACAGGTTGTCCGGAAATGCCATGCCCCTTACCATTACGGGCAGAAGTCACATCTGTGGTGTAAATAATGGTGTCAATATTGCCATACCAATTTATGAAGCAGAAGCAGACGGAGGCCATCAAGTACATCCCGCCCCGGTGGCCAGCGGCCGCTCCCGCTCCGCCGCCGGTTGCAGCACCTCCACCTGCCCGTCGCCGAGGACGTCCACCTGCAGCCTCCTCCGCTCCCGCCCCAGCCCAGCAGCAACCAACATCTTGCCGTGGGCGTGGAGCTGGCCATGGGAAAGACAACCAGCCTGCTCAGGCCGCTGTCAAGCCAGGTGGCAAGCGCCTTTCGTAAGAGACCCTGAGACGGGCTGCCCAGAGATGGAGGAGATGGCGGAAGCACCACTCTTTCCCCTGGAGGAGCGCCGGGGGAGAATCCTTTGTTCTTTTGTTTTCTGTTCCCAAATCATTTCGGTACCCCAATTGTCAAAGAAATGACGCTCAGATGCCTCGTCATCCTCAGACACCTCTCTGTTTTCCAGCAGGGGGTGTCAACTGTCGGGACTGCGCATGCCCCCGTTCTACCTTTTTTTTAGCCGCCAAAGTCTTATTTGTTCGGTGAGTGATGTAGAATAGAATAACTGCTGCACTTGTCAGGGCGCATATGCGAGAGAGAGAGCATGTGTCCTGGCCTTGCGCACATTCACCATCTAACAACACGAGCACTGTCTTGCTTTCAAATCTATTTGTTTATATAGTTAATGTGCACTGTGAAGTAACATACAAACAACAGCTGTATTTAATACATTAACTAATGTAATGTTAACTAATCAAACCATATTGTAAAGTGTTACAAACAAATCATTTACTCGGAACAGTAAATTAAATTTACTGTTCTTGAAATAAGAATATAAGTGTGCTTGGTATATTTGTACAACTACAATATTTTCAGGTTATTTATATGACAATGTGTAGAAAAATTACCTAAAACAATAATTTAGCCTAGTTTAGACTGGAGTGAGGTAAAAAACAGAAAAAAGCGCAAAGCAAGTTGTTGTTAGCTAGCTGTAAAAAAAAATGTTCAATTGTATATGGTAGAAAATTAGACTGTATAGTCAAAATAAACTTTTAGGTAATGAAATATGATGTTCAAACTACGGACTACTTTCTTTAATAACTACAAAAAGTAACAATACTTGCACTGTTACTTTCAGTACTTGAGTTATAATTTTTTTAATAAACTACTTGCAATACTTAAGTACAAAAATGTTGAATACTTTTGTACTTCTACTTAAGTGTGGTGCTTAAAGAGCACTTCAACTTCTACTCAAGTCACTTTTTTTGATAGAGCACTTGTACTTATACTCAAGTCTAAGTCTCTAGTACTTTATACATCTCTGTTTAAAAGAGATGTACTTATAGGTTTAGGGCCATAAACAGCAGCTTCTGCCTTTAATGTGGGAACTGCTTCATCTTTTAGTATGAGCAAATCCAGTATTGAACTCGTGAAGATTCTTGAAGCTGTATTCCGTGAAATGTGCAGCACAGATGGCTAAATTTGCATTGTAATCAGCAGGAACTGAATTAAACACAAATTGTAACCATTGCTCCCGAAGTCCAGCGTCCCAAGGAAGGCCAAACACAGAAGTCTTGCACTTGGGGTGAAAATAACTTAGTTTCGATGGCATGTCTGCAACACAGACTACTGCAACAGCTTTCTCTTCCATAATGACTGCAACGTGGCCTTTCCCACTTTGTTGTGTGTTTGCATGGGCAGTGTTTATGTTAATAGCAAGGGTTTATGATGTCACCAATCCAGAAAAGAAGCTTGTTGTAGTCCAAACCGGCCGCTTTTGTAGGCAATAAACTGCCATAACTTTAAAAGACAATATCTCCGTTTGCATTGAAATTTCAGCGCTGTTACTTTACAGATACTGTTTATGCTTTAACATTACACAGTAACTAAAGTTAAAAAAAGTGAAATTGCCTGCAACCACCCCTTTAACTCAGGTGCTGTGGTTCTTCTGATCATCCATGAGATGGTTCTATTCCTTCATTTGAGTCCAGCTATATTTGATTAAACTGATTGGACTTGATTAGGAAAGACACACACCTGTCTATATAAGACTTTACAGCTCACAGTGCATGTCAGAGCAAATAAGAATCATGAGGTCAAAGGAACTGCCTGAAGAGCTCAGAGACAGAATTGTGGCAAGGCACAGATCTGGCCAAGGTTACAAAAAAATTCTGCTGCACTCAAGGTTCCTAAGAGCACAGTGACCTCCATAATCCTTAAATGGAAGACGTTTGGGACGACCACAACCCTTCCTACAGCTGGCCGTCCAGCCAAACTGAGCTATCGGAGAAGAGCCTTGGTGAGAGATGTAATGAAGAACCCAAAGATCACTGTGGCTGAGCTCCAGAGATGCAGTCGGAGATGGAAGAAAGTTGTAGAAAGTCAACCATCACTGCAGCCCTCCAACAGTCGGGGCTTTATGGCAGAGTGGCCCGACAAAAGCCAGTGCAAGACTCATGAAAGTTGTTAAAAAAACCACCTGCAGGACTCCAAGATGGTGAGAAATAAGATTCTCTGGTCTGATGAGACCAAGATATAACTTTTTGCCTTAATTCTAAGCGGTATGGGTGGAGAAAAATATCACCTGTCCAATACAGTCCCAACAGTGAAGTATGGTGGTGGCAGCATCATGCTGTGGGGGTGTTTTTCAGCTGCAGGAACAGGACTACTGGCTGCAATCGAGAGAAAGATGAATGCGGCCAAGTACAGGGATATACTGGACGAACACTTTCTCTAGAGTGCTCAAGACCTCAAACTGGGCTAAAGGTTCACTTCCAACAAGACACTGAACCTAAGCACACAGCTAAAATAACGAAGGAGTTGCTTCACAACAACTCTTTGACTGTTCTTGAATGGCCCAGCCAGAGCCATGAAAAATTTAAGGGGGTCTGAATATATATATATATACATAAAGGATTATAAATGGTAAAGTCGCAATAATGAGTTTATACCCTGCAATTGTGAGATATAAAGTGTTTATACTCTTACTAGGATACATAATTTATTTATAGACAATTCAAAAATTGTTTTAAATTAAATGGATATTGCATCTCTGAAATGGAAGAAAAGGCAAAGACAAGAAAAACTGAATAAATTGGATTTATTTCCACTGAATATACTTTGTTACCAAACAAATTTGAACTTCACTGAACAAATTGCATGTATTATGGAGATTAATGGTGTAGATTGGTATCAGTTATGTTGCTGTGGTGCTGTAATAATGGTGTAATCTTCAAAGCTAGATGGGATTCACAGGCATTATTGATTTTCAGACCTAGTGAATCCATCCTTA